>NC_085876.1:47214837-47264837 GCF_034702125.1 Engraulis encrasicolus
TTTGGTTTAAATTACCAGTTAAGCTTTGCATTGTAATATGATTACAGACCACCCTGCAGCCTACCTGCTGAACTGTTAAAATGAATATGGCTCTTTTTTTAAAGAAATGTGTAAATGTATGACTTTTATTTTGCTCATGAAATAAACAGCTGTGTTTCAAGTAAAAGAGTGCTTATTCAATTCATTCATTTCATTCACTTACTTGAGAGATGTATCATTACCTCCGCCAAGGTTGTAATGCAGGGGTCCCCAACCTTTCTGGGTCTGAGGGCTACTAAAGGCTACTCGAGGGCTACTGAGGCCTACCCGAGGGATACTTGTTTGTTCAAAATCCTCTACTGGTGTCTTGGCATCACTCTCAAATCACACTATTATTAAATGATAATTTGGTTATAGGTTATAAAGAATAAATAATCTCATATTTATATTAAGAAAAGCATTAAATGTGACTAAAATCTGTTTGTCGTCGCTGTTTAATAACATGCTTGGTGGGCACCTCAGAAGCTCCTGGAGGGCTACCTGGCGCCTGCGGGCACCACGTTGGTGACACCTATTGTAATGTTATTAGATCCGCCAAGGAGGTAATGTTTTCAATCGTGAGTTGTTGGTAATGACCCAAGGAATAAGTGATTAAACTCTGGTGGTGATACAGATCACAAACCAGAACCAGGACTTTTTTTAAGATTCTTTTACCATTGCTGGCCTATAAATCTAGACGCTAGTGATCACAAATTGAATTGCGGGACAAGTCAAAACATTCCAGTTTCTAACTCCACAAAAAGAAGGCAGAAAGACTTCAATGAAAATAGGGTGTAACATAGTTAAATGTTCTATCAAGCAGCTTCCTTGGCGGAGGTCTGCGTTCTCTGAGTGCTTCTAGTTTAAACATACATAGGCCTAAGCATAAATAATCATGGGGGGCAAGCGCGCCGGTATTCAGACAATAGACATCAATGTCTGAATAGCGGCATGTCTGAATAACGCCATGTAACCAATAATCATACAGTTGAGATAGAACTTGACAGAACCTGTAGGGGTGATCTGATGATCTTTTCCTCAGCCCTCACCACCCTCTGTAGTGCTTTCCTGTCTACAGCTAGACAGCTGCCGTACCAGGCAGGCTACGGGTCAGGATGCTCAATGTAGAAGGTGGTGAGTGCAGATGTGGGGTGGGGAAGTAGCTCTTCTAATCTTCCGCAGGAAGTGGAATCATGACTGTGCTTTTTCGATCAGGGAGGTGGTGTTTGTGGGGACTCACTAATTCAACGCCCTTTCGGTACTTACCGCTTACGTCATACGACCCTAACCCTAAACCTAAACCTAACCTTAACCCTAACCTTAACCCTAAACCTAACCCGAACCTTAAATCGCTTGTTTGAAATGTTTGATTACCATGTGACGTACTACGTAAGTACCGAGAGGGCATCAAACTAGTGGGTCCTGGTGTTTGTGGTCCATGTGACTCCAAGGAGCTTTGTGATTTCCACAGACTCCAAAGCACTGCCATTGAGGATGAGTGGGATGTGTGTTGGCTGTTCTGTCCTGAAGTCGACATTTATTTCATTTGTTGACGTTGACGTTGAGTAGCAGGTTGCTCCTCTCACACTAGTTGATGAGTTGGTGTACCTCTGATGAAGCCCACCGCTGTTGTGTAAGGTAGTGGTGCACACATCCAAGATGAAGGTGCAGGACAAAAGGGTCAGACAACTATGAAAACTGGACAGCATTCTCACAGAAAATGCTAAAAGTGCTTGCCTTTTGGCCAAGAGGGTAGCAGTTTTAGGAAAAAATACCATACATGCTATTTTTACTTTGGTAAGGAACACTGCATAACCTGAACTGTTTAGCATACTTCATGAAAGTAGTATATTATAACGTCCTTGTGTGTATCCTTAAATTACTTTATTATTTTGAAGCATTGTCCTCATTCTGTATCAAGCACTTCTACAACTACTGCGGAAAGTTTCTTATATCTGCACTTCCCGCCAACGCTTCATGTGACGCAACAATATGCATTAGACTTCTGCAACTGCGCTCGTCAAAAGCCGTGTGGGAGTGGCCACGAACGAACTTTGTATTCATGCATCTGCGAGATCTGCGAGCTCTGAGGTTTCGTCGTGAGCCACATTTGAAATTGTGAGATACCTTCACTACATTGTAAGCACTGTGGTCATTATTAAGCAATGTTGCTTTCAAGCCCGGTTAGGTATTTTCACAAAAATTGCAAAGGCAATGTACTGGTATCATTATTTGACATACCCAGTCTGTTTTCACGAACAGAAAATGCAAGTATATAAAGACAATTGATTCTGCCAATGTGTGTTTACGGTGGAGGAAGCTACAGTAGTAAAACCGCAGGCATTGCGCCACAAGTGTTCAACTGATGCATTGTTTGTTACTTAGCTTGTAGCTTCGTGTAGGCCTATTTACACAAGGCATTAATACAGTTTTTAACAGAATACAGCTCTGCTCTCGCAAACAACCGGCATTGCGCTGCCACAAGAACAAGGAAGTGGCGAGACGACCAATCATAGCACCTTATTGTCTGCGTCCTCTACGTCCTCTGCGTCCGTCCGACGGATGGTTAGAATTTTTTCGAAGCGCTCGACGGCGGGCGCAGTGTCTCTGCGAGGGGGGGCGTGGACTCGCACAGACAGAAGACGGACGGACGCAGAGGCTATGTGTCCGAAGCATAAATCTAGCTTAAGGAGGGTGGTGCTTTCAGTTGAATATGGCATTTATAGAGACTTTAATACCGTATATGGTTACTGTGTATTGGTCCAATCAGGTGACTTCTGACAGTCACAGTATGTGTACCATTGGAGAGGAGTTCTGCCATGGTTCTACTTCTGGCTGAGTATCTTACAATTAGACAGGTCATCAGCTGGGAAAATTAGGCCTTTCGTCCTACCACACTTTTCTCTGTGGATTACTGACCAGAAGCCCTATTGGAATAAATTAAAACATGGGGCCACGTCAATTTTTGCTCAGAATTCAATATGGCCGCCATTTTCCAAAATTACTTTTTCATGCATTATTACATTGTACTATAAGGTGATATTCATGAACGATTAACTACTTTCAGCACTATTCTGTCCTATTTCCTTACATACATTTTTACAAAGGTTGACTAAACTAAAACAAATGAAAATGGATATGGCCACCTTGCAATATCCAAAGGAAAGTGCTGAAAATAATGATTGAAATGCAAATACAGAGTCTATGGCTGGGAAAATTAGGCCTATTGTCCTGCCAGGGCTTTCACAGTGCATTACAGACCAGAAGGCCTATTGAAAAAGATTCAATATATAAAATAAAATAATGCATGAAAACAAGTCATTTTGGAAAATGGCAGCCATATTGAATTCTGAGCAAAAACTGATGTGGCCCCATGTTTTAATTTCTTCCAATAGGGCTTCTGGTCAGTAATCCACAGAGAAAAGTGCGGTAGGACGAAAGGCCTAATTTTCCCAGCTGATGACCTGTCTAAATGTGTTTTGTCTACACATTGCCATGCCGCTAGGTGGCACCGGTACATCTTGTGATTGATAAATATGCATTAGAGGAAGTTCTTTATGCAGATGCTGAGATGTAAACCTACGATACAGACATGCTTTTGACCTTTATAAAATGTATACCGGATTCCTGCTTCATTTCTACCGTACAACATAACACAATGCTACTGGTTTGTCAGAGTATGCTATCAAAAGTGAGCACTGGAGGCTAAAATATATTGCATTTCAGTGGTAGGACATGACAAGCCACCTCTTTAAACACATTTTTAAAATCTCCAGTAGCTGGTCAACCGGGATGTGCAGCCAGGTTTAGATCGCGGGACACCATAGATTTCATTTCCATATCGCAATCTGTCTTGGCCTCACTAGGAGTAGGCTACCGGTAGCTATCCAAGCAGCTACACAGAGGTCCGGAAACGCCACAGAAGCATATTGTCTGTCTTGTATTTTACTGAATCATGTTTGTGAAACTGATAAACAAACATATAGGCCTACGAAACATGCCGATTTCACTATTGAGACAGGATGTTTATCAGTGGAAACGTGACTTGGGTGGGACCATACGCAGCTTCCGCCAATGGATTGCTTTACTAATGGTTAATGTATGATGTGATATGCTCTGAACATAGGCAATATACTGTAATGTAGACTGAAAAGAAGAGAAAATACACACACACACACACACACACACACACACACACACACAGTAACATATACTATTTCAGCAGCTCACAGACATGCACATTTTAAATTGAATTTATATGTTTGATGGAAAAATTACCATTGGAATCATTCATATGTCACAACCACAACCCTTTGACACAATGTCCACACACTCATGCATTCCATTCTATTTTGGATTTATGTTATGACATCCTAATGCTGTATGGATATATGGAGGTACATTTTTAAAATTATCTGATGAATGAATGAATGAATGAATGAATGAATGAATGAATGAATCACACTTTTATTTGAATCAGAGTAGTTTATTCCAGACACATAATAAAATAGTAATCCATAATACAGGCTAACTAATATTTAATTACTGAATAATATCCAAGGAATGTCACTAGGCCCATAATGATTTGTTGCACACTAAGTTGCGCACAGTATGTATTTTAGCTATGTAGGTAATACACTGAATAGAAACTGAATTCATGAACGAAACATCAGTCAGGAGTAATGTGTGTCTTCAGCAGGCTCTCTTGACACAGATGGCAGGATACGAGTAGCCGCAGTTGGTGTTGACCCAGCCACCTGCCAAACCAGACAGAGCAGGAGATAAAATGAGTGAAAGCTAACATCAGGTACGCAAGACACCAAGATCACATGCATTCACCGTATTTATAAACACAATGTTGTGAGGAGGGGCAAGACACTGGCAGCCAACCACGTGAGCTAATTTTTTGACTGACAGCAGTTACCAACAATCAGAGGTTGAGTTGTGTGCAGCTAGTGTCGCGCAGCCAGGAAAAAAAATTAGAACTCATGTATAATAGACAATAACACTAGACTTTGCATTTAGCCTTAAGCTGGGCTTACACTGTGGAACTTTTGCCCCGATTTGGCACTCGCACGACTTTTTGAGAGTCGGGCCGATTTCTTGCTCAATCGCAGGTCAATCATTAGTTTCGCATCGTGCAGTGTACATGGGGTAACGACAAGCGATTTCGCCTCACGATCGTGCAATCGCAGGGTCGCAAGAAAATCAAAACGGTTTGAAATTCTGGTCGTGGCTCGTGCGTAAATCGCACAGTTAAAGCAGTGCTACGACCCGATTTGACTCTTCACATGCACAAATTAATAGGGCCGTGCGATTCGCTGTTGAGTGCGACCTCATCTCCACCTCAGGTGCGCATGTTCCCTCCTCTGCAGACCGGGGAAACATGCCTGTCGCGTCGTGCGGTGGAAGCATTTCGCTCGCATCCGACTGTCGTCTCGCGCAGTGTGAGGACGTGAGTCGTGAGTTGTGAACTTTTAAACAGTGAAATTCCATCGTTCAGTGTGAGCAGAAGCTTAAGACCCACGAGTGAAAATATCGCACACTGTATGCCCGGCTTTAGGCAATCCTGTCTTGGAACGTAGTCCCTGTAGCCAGGCTACGCCCTAGTGATTCAACACCTTCGGCCAGTCAGGCCAGGAGCAATACAAATAATTTCTTAGCCCTGGGTAGAGGCGTGTTCCAGGCAGTGACGTGATTCAAGCAGAGACGTTTTATTGGGACTAAGGAAATTTTTGATTTAAACTTCGGCACAGCCTTTTCACGACCAATAGCAAATTGAGGGAGTCGGGTCAATCATGCCGTTTGGGAAACCTTCATTGTTGTACACTTGGTCAGACCTCGAACAGAGATTTGAGAGTCGATGATAATCAGGCTAGGATCCCTTTGCTTTTCACACTATCAGATAAGGTGATGTTTTACTGCCACCTTCCGGATGATTTGTGTGTCGACAAGCATACTTTATTGTTAAAATCAATGTTGCAAGGTTGGCACAGAAGTTTGAAATTAACTAAGACATAAATAAGACATAAATAAGACATTGACAATAATCTCTCTCTCTCTCTCTCTCTCTCTCTCTCTCTCTCTCTCTCGCACACACGCACGCAGGCCCGCACGGATACACACGCACACGCACACACACACTCACACGCACACGCACACACACACACACACATACACAAACGAGCACACTGCACACACAGGCCCACACAGGCAGAATACTCACCAGCACCTCTGAGGGCAATGCATGGGTACGAGGATGCACTGTTTTGTGAGTGCCAGTTATTGTAAATGAAACGGGAGCCATCGATCCACCTCCAGACACCCTATGGAACAACACATCACAGGACTTCAGTCACTCACTACAGTGCCATATCTGGGGACAGCATGGTACACAGTGTTACCAGATTTTCTACGAGAAATAAGCGACTGGCGTGCTAAAAACAAGCCCAACAGAAGCGACTGGCGTGCTAAAAACAAGCCCAACAGAAGCGACTGGCGTGCTAAAAACAAGCTGAAAAGAAGCGACTGGCGTGCTAAAAACAAGCCCAAAAGAAGCGACTGGGGTGCTAAAAACAAGCCCAAAAGAAGCGACTGGCGTGCTAAAAAACAAGCCCAAAAGAAGCGACTGATTGGCGTCGTGAAAACAAGCCCAAAAGAAGTGACTGACTGGCGTTGTGAAAACAAGCCCAAAAGAAGTAACAGACTCAGACTGGCGTTGTGAAAACAAGCCCAAAAGAAGTGACTGACTGGCGTTGTGAAAACAAGCCCAAAAGAAGCGACCGAAGGGGTGGGTCGTCAGTCGCGTGCCTAGTCAGAGAAGACCTTGCTCTTTGTGGGGGTCTGTGTGGCAGCTAAAATATCCACAAGTGACCACAGAGAGTCGGCGTTAACAGTGCTGTGGAGGGTGACTTGTAAGGATGAGTAAGAAAGGATGAGTGAGAAAAAAACGAGTTGCCATTGAGAAACACACTGAAACACATTCAAATCACCGAAAACACCAAGCTGAAAAGAACCAAGCCCAAAAAAAAACGCAAACCGCGACTGCTCAAAAAAAGAAGCTCAAAGTCTCTTATAATAAGCGGAATTGGCAACACTGATTGTACGGTAAGCGTACCTCAATGAGGGTGGTGGATGGGAGACAGCGCTGATCATTTAAGTGGCATGGGCGTATAGACAGGGGCCAGGGTGGGCCGCCCGCATGCCATACAGCAGCCTCCAGAGCTGGTGACGTGTGTGATTGTGGGAATGGGTTTGTGTGTATTGCCTCTTTTCTACTGCAGGTTTTCTGGTAGGCCTACAGGTCAACACAGCGCAACTCAGTCACTACTTTTTGCTCTTCGATTGAGCTGTGTTGTGGCCAATCGAAAAGCAAAAAGTGGCGTCCGAGTCACGTCCATGTTGAGGTTGTGCATAGCGCTCCGGTCGCTCTTTTGCAAGTATATGTTGCCTATATGAGGCCCAGGGGCGCCGCCACTGCCAGAAATTTTGGGCCCCATGAACATTTCGAATTTTGACACCCCTTAAAGGTACACTGTGCAGGAAATGGTCAAAAAAGGTACTGCAACTATGCTGCTCATTGAAACTGGGTTGCCTATTGCCAAATTTGATCTTTTCATGAAAGTTTACTAAGTAATAAACTAATATTTTCTAGTATGTCCTAAGTACAGTCACTTTTGCAGCTAAAAATGGCTATTTCTGGAAATTCAAAATGGCGGACCATGCAGAAGATCCCCCTTTTCATGTATGAAAAGTTCAATTTTCCCAGTTATATTGAATACTTAGAATTTGATGGTGGTGGTAAGTATTCATGAAAAGGGTAACATTAGTGGATGGGTAGCATGAATTCTGGAAATAAACAACTAAAAATCTCACACGGTGTACCTTTAAGGGCCCCTGACGGTGCTTTGGGCCCTTATAATCTATAACACCCACTGCAAGTCAGCATGTCCCTGGCCTAATAAAGTAGATATTGCAACAAGGAGAGACTGACCTGGAAGTAGAAGCCTCCAATCCAGTAGTATGTGTGGCCAAAGAACTGGGCCAGAGTATGGAGGTCATTATAGTCATCCATCGTCTCCGCACCGGCCAGGTCACCATCAAGAGCTGCACAGTTTTCCTGTAGGGAGAGAGAGAGAGAGAGAGAGAGAGACAGACAGACAGACAGACAGACAGAGAGAGAGACAGAGACAGAGACAGAGAGAGAGAGAGAGAGAGAGAGAGAGAGCTGATTGCCTTACATACAATACTACATACATAGTTCTATTTTTCTTTCAACAGTGTCTGATTGTCACCATACACAAAGACATAATGTGCATTTTAAACATACAGTACAATGCCATACACCTATTTGTGGTACTCACAACAAAGACACACTCACATGCGTGCACACAGGGAAGTCGACAAGGAATGACAAAGATGGATAGAGGGGGCCCACAAATGGGTTCTCATTAAATTTTATGTATTGATTTAGGGGGCCCATTCAGATATTTTTGCCCTGGGCCCGGACAAAGCTGTCAGCGGCCCTGCACGCACACACACGCAACGCACAAACACAGGATTTTGACCAATGCAAGTGCTACAACTAGACAATAATGCTTTCCAGTACCTCTACAGATCCCCAGCGATCACTGGAGACCAGCTTGAAGCAGCGATGGCCATGAGGGAGCCAGCCAGTGGGGCAGAACGCCATGGTCTCTATATGAACACACACAAACATACAGCAGATGTTTTCAGTTTGTAGAGTAGAAGGGATTAAAGTTTTCCGTCGCTACGACGGAATTCCGTCAACTGGAGTTTCGTTTGGACGGATTTCCGTCCGTATAATTTATGTCAATTAATTTACAATTTTTACTTTCCAACTGAACTCAAATCGAGAGCACTCCTGGTCATGAGAAGGGGACGAGAGGTGTGTTTGGTGTAGGCCTACGGATGTAGTTAGGCTACACTCCACCATTGGCGGTGTGATACAACATTCACTCATCAGTAGCCTAGTTTTGGGTCATCCCCTGTTCTTCCGTGTTCCAAAAAAAAGTACACGAGCGGTCTACAATTCTGTGGCAGCGCAACGCGAGAGATTAAATAAATAAATAACCAAAATTGTTGCTGATGGCAGAAAAGAAAATAATTGTAATACAATGTATAAAGTGCAGTGACGTTTCCATATCATTGCACCTGCCGTGGCAGATATTTAGAAAAAAAAATGAATAGTTTACTTCGACTGCGTATGATGTCCTTTTCATGAAGGGTTTGCCTTTTAAGCATTGTGACTCTTACTAGCATTATTCATAGCCCCAATGGGACGACTATGGCAGCTAACTAGGATAGCCTACCATGCGTTTCATCCTCAAAGTTTAGCGCGTTTGACTGGCTGCGTGTAGAGCTAGTTGTCTTTTTGACAACGGATAATTCACAGTCTCATCTGTACTCATAGCAGATTAACTTTGTTGTTGCCGATATATATATTCAAGAAATAAGTTAAAACTGGGTTGCATTTGGGTCACGGATAGGCTATCCCTGGCAGAGCCAATTTATGCCACGTCTTGTTCTGGGAAGCAGTGTTCTGATGGGTGGACTCATGGTCGATAAATGCCGTTTCGACGTTTGTTTCACTTTCAAGGCTGGTTACTGTGTGACGCTATTTCTGCTAACTGGAATAGTGTGCAGCAGCAACAGTTGTGTGCGCGCTTGTTTTTGAGTGGCTCAACGTCTGTGCCCATCTTCTCGGACTATGCGTTTCGTTTGAGTTCAGTTAGCCTATTTGCGCACTGCGCACTCAGGACTGATGGATGGGTGGGTGATTTGCCTTGATTCGAGTGGAAAGCTGCGCGACAAGCTTGGGAAAGTGTGTTACTTTTGTAAACGATAGACGTATGTCTGTGACTGTCGTGTCTGCTGCGTCCTGTCAGCTTGTAGAACACGTGCGCATAGGAAGAATCGGGGACGTTTTTTTAAATCAATGGTAAGCGTGTGCTTGGCACCGCACATCGAGAAGCAAAAAAGTAGCCAGTAGTTTTCAAAACGGTAGAACACAGAGGTAGACATACCGCACCCTGTTTGTAAACGTCAACAAGTTATTTGTAACAGGATGAATACTGAAAAAGGCCGAAGGGTGAAAAACATACAAATAATTAAAGCTAGTTTTCTCCCTCTGATTGCTATGATCAGGGCTTTTTAAATGTCAGAAATACAACTGCAAGCAATGCGCACCAGTGCTTTCACCAGAACAGTGTTTGCCCATTCTAATGTGAAAGACAAAATATAGCCTACTACTACAACAAAAAACCCCATAATGGGATCACTCACTGTATCAACACATTGCAATTTCAAGTCAGTAATTCTGTGAGATCAGCTACCATTTTGAAGCAGCATTCATTGTGAATCCATTCTGCATGATGTTGTGAACAATTCATAAACAATGGGTAGAAATAAGAGGAAATAACCAAAACATGCCCCAAATTTCAGTTCAATCTTTGCAGTCTGATATAGTATCCATTATCCCTCCATTCTCGGCCAGTTCTAGTCAATCTGGTGAGCAGGGGCGCCGACAGGGGGGGAAAAGTGGTACTGATTATAACGGCCCAGACCAACACAACGGCCCGTCCGCGGATGGCAATTAATAGCCTAATAAAATATTAGAACTAATATTCTTGCCTTTTTTAAAAAAATGTCTATTTACAATGAAATGGTAATTGGAAATGAACGTAGGCCCATTAAACTCACAACTATCGATTTCCATAACGTTTTCGTCAGTTCTTTAGGACCCTCCCCCCCTTAGCTCTTGCGAAATGGTGCGGTCCAATCTGGCGGCGCGCGAGGCGTTGAATCGCACAGCGTCCGAAATGCTGGCAGCAGGAGTACAGAGCGACTTGAGGTCTTAACCCATAGAATGTTAGAATGTTAATATAGGCTACAGTAGGCTACAATCTATGTCTTAACCACATGATGGTGAGCTGGTGGTGACAGAGTAATGTAGTCAGGTTGGCAAGAAAAGACGGCAGAAAGAAGAGAGGGTCAGAAGCAGGCAACTGGTCACTCAATTTTTCTCCAAGAAAGGTATGCTCACTCAATGACATTGCGTTTGCAAACGCAATCAAATGATAGGCCTAACTAACAAACGGAAACCTTGGATAAACTTCCAAGAGAGCACGTTAGCATGGCTCCTATTTAAACAATCCACCTTTATTGTCACCGCGAGCAAACGGCAAAAGTGATAAACTATAGCCTCCAAACATAATAGCCTACTTTCCCGACTACCATAGCCTACTGCTGAAGCGATTGCAGGGCTGACAGAATCGCTTGCTTCGTGGGTATTAAGTGCCAAAATAATGTTTTTTTATATAACTAAATGGTTCGGCCATTATCCTGCATAGCAATGGCACAACACTCATGATGGAGGGGTTGTTGTTTTGTCCATATCAAATTTGTAGATTATATCCGCGTTTCGTGATGAATGTTGCACGTCTATCAACTGCCACTGTCAGCGCGGTGTGGACCAACAGCGCAAGGGGGGAACACAGCACTCGTTGACCTGCTTTTGTTTGTGTTCGGTTTTGACCCTCTCATCAGTAAAGTTTTGGTTCTCTCTGGTCACCCAACAGCATCAGTTGAAACTTAAGTGAGGGGAATGAAGGCTGATTTGACAACAACTTGTAGCCTAAGTTTTGGATGCTCTCATCAGCCATTTAATTATCATGTTTGCGCAGGAGAGTGGTGCCTTTGACAAGCGGTGGCTATTTTTTTTTTACAATCATTCCTCACAACAATGTAACAACACGGAGTAGGCTAACCTAATGGCTAGGGCAAGAGATTTTCTTCTTCTCATGAAGTTACAAAGAGTTTTACCCTTGGCACGAAATAGGCTAAATGCTTATCGGACGTCTAAATTAGACTAATGTCAGCGTGGTGCTGATGGACAGCGCACCACAACCTGTTAGTCACGTTCAGTTTCAGTCCGACGGAAAACTTGGATGCAGAAAATGAACAGCGATTTGACGAGACAGCTGCAGGTTAGATAGGCTATTGACGTCAGTCACCAAATCATTTTGGATAATCTGCGCACACGGCACAGCCTATGTCTAATACCAGACTGACGCGGACTACCAATAAACTCTGTGAGTGAGTGTAACCCTATGGAATTGCGTCCTAGGCTACCCAGGCGGCTAACCACACGGGGTAGGCGCAAAGAAAGGAAAATTGTCTCTATGTTGAGTAGCTATCTGCGCTATTTTAATTAAGAATTCATGGAAATGATATTGGGAAATCTGTCTTATTTGAATATGGAAAAACAAAAGCCTCAGCTTTTCCGACCATAATGCTTTATGTCTTTCAGAATGATTATTTGCCCCCTCTGAAGATTCTTAACAATTCAAATTAGGCCTATATAAATCTATGTGTTGGATTCATGCCCTTCATGCCCCCCTCCGCTCCCCCGAATAACAATAGTAATAATTTAAAAATAAAAAAAAAGAAGGGGGGGGGGGGGGGGATGGGGGTAGGCCCAAAATTAGAATCTTTGATAGGGCCCAAAATTCCTGGCGGCGCCCCTGCTGGTGAGCGGCCTAGGCCTGCCCCCTTTCCCTCTTTCCTTTTTTTGAATTTAGAAATTGGCATCTGTAAACATAGCATTGTAGGCCTACATCTGATTGAGCACATCTGATCTAGTACCTACAGGTACACTCATACTGAGTCTATATAGGTCTACTGAGTGTATAATGAATATTCATTGTTCATGTGAAGTGTAAAGATTTATGTTGGTTGAAGTTCTGATTTTGTGGCAGTTTTTGGTATTACTGGCGCCCTCAAGACATAGGCCTATTCTGCTCTAGACAACTGCCCCGTCTGCCTATGCCGCTGGCTCTGGCACCATTCCTTGCATGTATGTTTCGTCATGAGGGCAGAGCCTGGCTACATTGGTTTTCGTTGGGTTACGGAGTGATACTCGATCGGGTGCCTAACCCATAAAAAAGTTCAGTCAGATTACTTTTTTTTGCTTTAATCCCTGGAGTAGGGGTGGGGAACCTCTGTCTCGAGGGCCGTTTGTGGCATGAAATATGACATATTTTGTAAAGGAATCTAAGAAATTACATTTGCAATACAATTAAGTTATATTCAGGGGTCCTAGAGAAGGTGAGGTCTGTTTTAAAGGCGGCTGCCTTCAATATAGGCCTAAAGTGCGGGGGGAAATCCTGGTGTGTGTTCATAATACGGCCCTCAGAGGCCTTTTACGGCCCTCGGATGAATTTGAAGTGGCCCCTCGAATGACCCATCCCTGTTGTGGAGTATGGCGTGCTCTTATCCAGATAGTTTGTTGGCTTCTTGGGTTCGGGTGCTCTAGTCCAAGGTATAGTACTTCCAGGATCAAAAAATGAGAATGTATTCTCTGACTAAGGTACTCCAAATTAAAAAGTCTTATTATGACAAGTCCTGCATGGACATATTAAAAACAAGGCCCACGCGTGCGTAGTGGCATGAGTGCCTTCTTCAGGGCAGTGACACAAAAGAACAGAGTAGTGCATTTGTTAGGGGTGTAGGTAAGGACAGGTGCAAACAACTAGATGATTAGTGCTGAGCTTCTCCAACTGCAGTAGATGTTTTTAAATAGCCTTATTATATGGTTGTGACGTCATCTGTCGAATGCTCCATTCATTTCAACGGGGCTCCCCAACGTTCGGACGTCTGTTATTTTTCGATAACGGACGTGTTGGTCTATAACAGACCGCTGTCAATGGCAACAAGACTTTTCAACAAGACTTAATCAGCTGCTGTGATAGACAGCGTTGTCCTGGCTACCGCTGTCAATGGCAACAAGACGTTCACTGCTAAAGCCACTGGCTTTACAAGTCAGTGGCTAAAGCGAATGTTTCATATCACTCCGCAGGGGGTCCGGTCTTTTGTCACTCTAATCAGCTGCTGTGATAGACAACACCTGTTGTCCTGGCTACCTAGCTGTTGCCTAGCGGTGTTCCACAACGGCACTATGTTTTAGGCTGTTTTGTTTTGCGCAGCAACAATCTTAACATTAAATAGGTCTAAAGAAATGTCCCCGCCATGTGTGAATCATTTAAGTATATCCATATAATAAGCGGGTTAACTTTCGGCGAGTCGGTCGCTTTGTTGAATAGCAGCACTTCAGAGAGAACAAGACCCCTCCGCTCCGCGTCGGGGTCTAAAGATTCTCTCTGTCGTGCTGCTATTCCACGGTAGCGACCTTCTCGCCGAACGTTAACCCTTACTTAATATTCTTATGTTAAGTTGAATTGACACCAAGACAGACAAACATCATGGTCTCTTTATCACAGACATAAACAGCAAGAAACAAACATCATGGTCTCTATATCACAGGCAAAAAAACAAGACTTGGTAACATTTTAGAGCGTACTTCAGTGATCTAAAAAAAAATGAAGACCAGTGAAATAAAACATTATGACAAACAAATAAGTAAATAACAAAAAACACTATAACAATATGATTTATTTCTAACTGCCGTTCCTTACCTGGATGAGCTGGATCCTCTTCATTAGCTGCTGCTGCCTCACTCATCTCCACTGAGGAAAACAGCATCATACAGTATGTTGTCAACTCCATGGTATGTGTATGTGTATGTGTATGTGTATGTGTATGTGTATGTGTGTGGACTAGATTATATGTATAAAATATAAATTGGCTAATACATAGTGTTAGTATGGTTTATTTTCAGCAGATTCAGAGAAAGAAAGAAAAATCTGATTTTTGTTTTGTATTTTTTGTGCAGTGACATTGGCTTATCTTCAATGCATTCAAATAAAGTAAGCATACAAGTGGCACTAACCGGCAGCAGGGGCACTATGGACTTCAGGATCTGCTGAGAGAGAGAGAGAGAGAGAGAGAGAGAGAGAGAGAGAGAGAGAGAGAGAGAGAGAATGGTTTATGGGGAGAACTGCCATTCCCTGGGTAATACTGTACCTACATTTGCCAGTTAAGGGACCGTCACGAGCCGGCGCAGAATGAATGGCAGTCAATCGAGCTGACAAAAGTACATTTTGTAATTTGTATGCATACTTCAATCTATTTTTTAATCAAAGTACATTAAGAAACAAAAACGCTCCCGCACACTGTTCACATTTGCAGAGTTATTACTTGCGACGTTTCTTCAAGCAATTCAAGGTCATAGACAGAAACGTCGCAAGTAGAAACTCGTTGGTGACGTTGGTGACCCCAGTGGTTCCACTCCTACGCACCTGGTAAAAGGAGGTGAGCAAGAATTCTAAAAATAATCAAAGTACATTACCATATTATACTGAGGAACAAATTCTAAATTGTTAATTTGGTCAGCGAACTTGAAATGAAGTTTGGTTCTAGAAGACCAAACTGGCAATCTAGACATTGATGACTTGAGATTGGTGCAAAATATTTTAGCAATTTTAGCCCCAATTTTAGCCACTCGTTTTGTCACAACAAGTGAATGGAATTTCAGTTGATGCTAGGGAATGTTGCCATAACTCCTAACTCCAGACTTGTGTTTTTTTTTACACACTACTCCATACCGCAACTTTTTACCCTCTACTATGTCTGGGAGAGCTCACATTGCATTCCATTTCTGAACTTTAGCTTTATCTAACATTTGTCCATCCTTTCCACCAGTACATTACTTCAAAACTGTTCTCTATTCTTTTAAATATCAATATGTGGTAAAGTTCGAAATATGTTGTATACAGTACTACAGTCAGCAGTGATGTTTGAAACAACATTCACTTCGTCAAGTTCCTGGCTGAAAAGCCTCCACAAGCACAGTAGTGTGGACCAGGCGTACGAGTAGCTCGCGGAGCTGTACAGAACTACACGGGTCAGGTGCGGGAGCCATACCAGGAGAATATCAGTGTAGCGAAGGGGAGTAGAGTTGCCCAGCTGGGACTCAAACCCAGACCTACTGGGGTAATAAACTGGGGCTCTGACCACTACACCAAAGAGCCAAGCTCATTGGCATGTTAGTCAGAACACACCCACAACCCTAGTGATGGTCACTCCATCACAATCAGTCCATTTGGTTGATCATTTCCTTACCTTTAGGCATCACCGGCTCCATCACATTGCTGACCTCAATTGCTTTGTCTAAAGGAAACACATCTGTAAAATAGGCCCAAAAGCAGACATATGTTTTTTTATTATTATTATTATCATGGGTAATACCGCTGGACAACATTCCCAAACAATGTGACAAACAATCTGTTCTAAATAATGTGAATGATCTGAATGATGTCTGGGCAGCATATCACCTTCTTTAGGTAGCATGTCCAGCCCTTCTGCTGAAAAAAGAAGAATAAATTCAAATGCTGTTTCAGGCAACAGAGAAATGGATTTGCCATAAAAGATAATATTCAATTTGGTATGTGCAGTATTTTGCACTGTATGAAAATATAATAGTCAAAGCTGATTTCTTGCGTTTAGCCTTCTGAAAGGATTGGAAATGGAAAACAATTTTTGTGATATTGTCTTGTCTCTTGAAAGTAGAGATGCACCGGATCCTGATTTTTAGGATCCTGCCGGATACCGGATCCACTGCTTAAGATCCTGCCGGATCCGGAACCGGATACCGGATCCTACGAAAGGGTTGAAACACATAGTCTACTCGCACACATGGGCCCTTTTTATTACGTTGGCTCAAACTATTTTTTAGATTGATTGGCTTACTGACAAACTGCCTGCAACGGCCGCTTCCAAAGGACTTTCACTCCTTGCAGTGATTGGGGTTGTGAAAGACTTTTGTGAAAGATTTTTAGGTAACTGCCGGATACCGGATCCACTGCTTAAGATCCTGCCAGATCCGGATCCTGTGAAAAACCCTATTATCCTGCCTTTTCCGGATCCGGAACCGGATCCGGTGCATCTCTACTTGAAAGCGCGTACCATACTCACCAGGTGCAGAGTAGCAGGAAGCAAAGAGCACGCAGAGAAGAGAGGCTATGAGGACCTTCATGTTGGCTGTGATGTGCTCTTTGTCTTGTGCAGGCAGAATCTGTGGATCAAAAAAATAAACCCTTCTGAAATCACTAGAGGGTAACTGCAATATTGAGTAGTATTGTAAGTTACACTGTACACTAGCTAGCAGTGTAATTCAATCGTGTTTTGTTTTTACCTGTAGTAGAGAGACCAAGCCGTGCAGGTAAAGCAGTGAGGAGTGAAGACATCGTTTCTACTTTTATACCGTTGTCGGCCAACAATTCCAGGAAACAAGTTTAATTCGCTCCAGATTCCGAGTTATCATGTCAAAAAATGACGCAATGGGGTAGTAAAAGACTAAACATCCTATTTTATAGTCTCTGACTGTCTAGGCTGAATGTGAGCAATGTTGTAAACTGTTGGAGGTGAAGGTGATGGCACAATAAAAGAAAACAAAAAGGATTTTAAGTGTGCGAACCTCTCACTTCGAAACTACAAGGTTGTAAACTGGCCTTGGCCTAGGCTCAAATGGCTAAGGCACCGTACTAGTCGGGTTCAATTCTGGGTAGTATAAAATGCCTTTGTTAAAAAAAATTGAGATATTTCTATCCAAATAAATAAAAGTGATAAATAAAAGTGCGTAGTACAGTGCTAGCGGTGTTAGCAGCAGACAAATAGTAGGCCTATGAATTATTATTCTTTCATCACTTGAGATTCACTGGCCATTTGGATTTCCTGTCATTTCCTGTGAGGAACATGAATCAGAAAAAACATGTTGTGAACTCTCCATCGCTTCACCAGACACAAACATTCAAAGCCTGTAGGATTTAAAATGACACATTGACAATTCATGAATTAAGAACTCTTTGGGTTTATATTCTCATTCTGTGTTGTCTCCCAAATAATTAACCTGTTTTTTTTTTTTAATTGTTCATTTGTCAATGCTTAACCCAAACCTTGTACTGTCCTTTATTTTTCTAACCAAGCTTAATTGCACTGAAAAAAGCCATATGTTGTGTATGTTAAATTAATCAAAGGGAAACATGTCACTTCTACCATGAATAATTATGTTTTGTGATTGGGCATAATGAAGTTATGTAACTTTAGCATGATGCCCAATAACCAACGACTTCCCAAATCCAGTAATGTTGTCACAACCTAATTCCTTTGGATAAGATGACCAATGGCTTTTACAACGCCAGAACAGATGGTGGCAGTAGTGTGCGGATTGTGTGTGGCAGCCGGAAACAACGAGCTTGCCGAGTTCTTTGACTGAATACATATCCGCGGACACTCTGAAGGCGGGTAAGTCAAAAAAGTAAACCACTGTAGGGCTGTTTGCATTTATCATGACTTTCCTAGAATCACATTTATATCCCCCTTTTCGTTAGTGTACTTAGTTTTGGCATCAAGGCATACGTTTTATGAGCAAGAGAGTAAGCTTAGCTGGCTAATTCTCACCAATTCAAAGTGGTTAGCGGCTAAGTATCGATATAGTCTCCTTGTTTTAACTTGTTTTAACTAGCCTATTGTTGAGAGTTTGGAAGCTGTCACCCATGTTGTACTGTATGCATGTTTGCATGTGTGACATTATTTTCGGTTACTTTGCGAGTTATAGCGAAAGAAACTACCTGGCAGCCCATAACGGGCAGCTACCTAATTTATGCTAGGTGACAACAGCTGGTTCATTAACGTTGTATTAGTTCTATGCATTGACGTTGCGAGACCCGTGTGCGTCTGATTTCAAATGTATCCAGGACAGTCGTAGATACCATCAGTAGCTCTACACACATCAATGACACAGGGGAAGTAAAGTTACCGCTGATTTTTGGTATTGCTCCGTCTGATTGTGTGTGTACGGCCACAGTAAATGTTGATTAGCCGGTGGAACTTTTCGGTTTGAAAAAAGACGAGACGTGAGACTGCGTGGCTGACAGAAGGGGCTGTGTGTGCTTGTGTATGGGTGCGCGTTTGAATGGGTGCGTCGTGTGTAGAACTAGATGCTGCAGTTTGCAGCTGGTTTGATTCATGTCGTGGGTCACTTACCAATGTATGTAGGCCTAATTGGCTATGACCTTTGAAATAGTTGAAAGTAAATCCCAGTATGAAACACACATGCAAACGCCCTTCTGTCCCTCATTCCCTCAAACTCGATCTTCTACATTTGTTGTGTAAAAAGGACATAGCAAGTTTTTTGTATCAATGATCACTTTAGGATATTCCAGTGCATTTACATTCAATATATACTGTACCTTGAGTGAGGTAGAAATGCATATTGTTGCAAATATAAATACTGTTAATTTGTTATTTTTTGTAATTAATCATTTACTGAATTTCTTTGTAGAATATGTTACTATTATTTGGGTTTTTGTTCTCTGCATAACTGTCTCTTTCACCTATATTAATTCCTCAGCATTCAAGATGTTTGTAGGGTCCTCACCTCAGCTACCTCTCACAAGGTGCCCCTGAAAAAGGTGATGAAAGTTCTTGTGTAGTATCTAATCTATGACTATTAGCTCGTGTGTGTGTGTGTGTGTGTGTGTGTGTGTGTGTGTGTGTGTGTGTGTGTGTGTGAAATCTGTTGTAATTATTTTACATTTTTCTCTGCATAGCTGTCTCCTTCACCTATATTAGTTTATCTGTCTTTCTGGTCACAACAGAAATTCAAGACGTTTGGGTCCTCAGCTCAACTGACCAAGACCTTTGCTCATTGAAGGCATGAAGTAATTTGTGATGCCCCCACGATTGCAGTTTTTAAACGCAGATGGCTTGCTCTTTTTAACATGTGCGAGGTAAGTTATTTGTTGATTTTTTGTGTGTGTTTATTTCCTCATTTTAGTAAGACCATCAGGCCTTTTTGTAACCTTTGTCACAAGTCTTAAGTTACAAGTATTTTGTAGGTATGTGTTTTGTGCCCTGTTTCAAGTTAAGTGCCAAGTTCAAGAGGATCATGACAGTTGGTTTGCTGTTGAATTTCTTCTCAGAGCTGGATGGTCTTTCAACAACACTGCTCCGGGTCTTCAGCAAGAAAGGTGCTTCTCATGCAAGGAAGATACAGAGGATCCTGGTGCCCATGACTCAGGTAAAACATGCACACTGCCATGCATCACAGTAATGCTAAAATTTCAAGATCTAATGTAATGGGATCATATTGCATTTCTCCCACTAATTTCAATCCTTCCGCCAGTTTTGAACTCATTGTCTTCACCTCAGTTCTAACTACAGCTGGCTTTACACACAGCAGTCCTGGGCAATGATATAACAGTCTTTTGCAGGTCAGTTGATGTGGTTGCTGCTCTGTTTTATTTTTTTTATTTTTTTTTATTTGATTCTCATGTCTGTCTGGCTTGCGATTCCCATGAAATGATCAGGGGAATTAAAGGTACACTGTGTACGAGTTTTAGTTGTTTATTTCCGGAATTCATGCTACCCATTCACTGATGTTACCTTTTTCATGAATACTTACCACCACCATCAAATTCTAAGTATTCATTATGACGGAAAAATTGCTATTTTCATACATGAAAAGGGGGATCTTCTCCATGGTCCGCCATTTTGAATTTCCAGAAATAGTCATTTTTAGCTGCAGAAATGACTGTATTTGGGCCATACTAGAAAATATTAGTTTATTACTTGGTAAGCTTTCATGAAAAGGTCAAATTTGGCAATAGGCAGCCCAGTTTCAATTAGCAGCGTAGTTGCAGTACCTTTTTTGACAATTTCCTGCACAGTGTACCTTTTTAAGGTCAGACGTCACATTTTGGCATCACTTCAGTACGTTTGGAACCAGGGCTGAGTGCTGAAATGGTACCGAGTACTTGGGGCTAATGGAAAAGTGTCAGAGCTGCACCATGCCATATCAAACAGTGACGTACTGTACCACTTCACTGCCAGTACCAACGATACACTACGCTACTAGATAAATGAGATGTGTCCTTTGTTTAATGTGGTTGTACCTGTACTGCGTTTATTCTTCCTGTTGGTTAAAATGTTTTTCCTGCATGTTTGTTTCCTGGCATACATTGACCGGCCCTCATACGCAGACTGACAACATTGATGTGAAGAGGGAGTGCATGCTGAGGAGCTGACGGTCTACCTGAATGAAGAGCCAGACAAAGTGGTATGTTACAACTCGGCAGCTAGATCTGTCTTTTTCGTTATTAGGTGGCATAGGGAGATCGCACACATCAGTGGCCTGCGAGGCTCATTTTGTTGGGCTCTGGTGGGCTCCTCCTGTGCTACCTGACATGTCTCCTGGCATCTCATCCACGTTCTGGACACTGCTGGAGGACACACCAAACCTTCTTGCATTGATGTGCCATCTTGGCCTCAGTTATGTGTTCTTTGCAAACACGAATCTGCCCAATTCCAGCTTTGCTAAAGCACCCTCACATCATCACAAACCCTTTGCCAAATTTCACGTTCAATCCAACACCAGTCATCTCTGATTTGTAGATCTCTGCAGGTCTCTATCTACCCATGAGGGTGTTGCACTTGCTGTGGCACATTGCGAAGGCCGCATTACTGAAGCAGCAGAAGTTATCTTAGAAGAAAACTTAAACTCAATATAGGTTTTAGTTCTGGAATACGATCGTGCTGTAGGGTAATAGTTTTCTCATAGTTTCACCTTAGACAACTCCCCCTTAGGAGACCAAACTTTGAGCAGACTCTTTTGCATTGGATGGGTGGAGTTTGACATATCTTTCTCTCTCATGCAATTTTTGGTTGACAATGTGCCTAAAAGGGCCAATATGTTCAAAATACTAATAATTGTGCTGGTGGGGCAGCCGTGGCCTAGTGGTTAGAGAGTTGGTTTTTCAATCTATTGGTTGCAGGTTTGAATCTCCCCTGACCTGTCACTACATCTCCATCCATGGCTAAAGTGCCTAAGGCAAGGCACCTAACCCCACATTGCGCCAGGGCCTGTAACCAATACCCTGAAAAGTAATAAATATAAGTCGCTTTGAATACATGAAAGCGTCAGCTAAGTGTAATGTAATGTATTGTAACAATTTTGCACACTGTATACTTAGCTGTATGTGTAAAGTTTCTCACCAACACTCGTGAAAAGATCATGACCCTGTTTCTCAAAAGCACCGTTGTTAGTTAGCGACTTGGTATTTTGCCAATGGGAAATTGCATGCAAGCAAAGTTTTTACTGTAGTTACCAATGATGCTGTTGAGAAACATACTCCAGAATGGGGTCATAGCCACACCAAAAACGAAGAGAGGTAATTGAACATCAGTTTGATCTCACATTCAATTGCCTAAACAGGCAGTGTGAGGGCACACAAGTCAACATCCTCCTCATACCTTTCATAAACTATACTAAATATACTACTATACTACTTTTCCCATCTCTGGGTGTGTTAGGGTGGACAGAAATGCCCCAAACTTGCGCCCACAAATACCGCTTACGGCTTCAATCATGGGTTTTGTTTACTGTTTTCCAGGATGTTGATCTGGACGGTCCAGCTGAAACGTATTGTCTTCGTGTGCGTGTGATCGGCAGAGAGTCCTCAACGACAGTGGTAACGTACCTGTGGCCATTGCAGTGTTTGTTTTGGTTTATGCTCTTAATCTCTGTTACCTTCCAGAATGGAAGTACACTTTTAAATTTCTGTTTCATTCTAACCGTCTGTTTCATCAGTTTTTGCACTGCTTTTAAATGTACACTGTGTAAGATTCTTAGTTGTTTATTTCCAGAATTCATGCTACCCATTCACTAATGTTACCTTTTTCATGAATACTTAGCACCACCATTAGGGTGCATCAGTTGCCCCCTATGAAAAGATATGGCCTTGGCCCTATAGTAAAAATGTTCTACACCCAGTAAAAACACACTGTGTAAAATATTTTGAAATTTGGATGAAGTCTACCGGGGCCACCAGCCCCATGAAAATAGAAAATAATGGTGATGGTGATGGGCAACCTGGATTCCAAAGCTGAAGTCCTGGACGGCTGGACTGGCCATCTGGCATGGCGGGCATTTCCCGGTGAGCCCCGCACCCTCGTGGGCCCCCATTGTTTTATTTTTTACATTACTGAAAATAGGGGCCCATGAGGGTGCGGGGCCCACCGGTGAGTCAGTTCTCCGGCACTAATAATAATGAGGGGGCCCCCTTAAATCCGAAAGTGCCCGGGCCCTATTTATCGCCCAATTCAGCCCTGAATAGAAATGGACATTTTGCTGCATAAAGCTACCCAATAAAAACATATTGCCTCAGCTGTGTGATTAAAAAAAATCTATGCACAGTAAAATCACTCTGTGGAAAATGTGTTGAAATTTAGATTAATTCTACTGGGTCCACCAGGCCCATGAAAATACAAAACAATGGTGATAGTGATGGGCATCCTGGATTCCAAAGTCCAGTGCCACATATTCCAAATATAGCCAATATAATGAACCAGCTGACCCACTGCCAGTATCAAGCAAGAGATTGCGAAGTTGTATGACTTTTGTGTGCTTCACCTGTGGGCCTAGGATTGTACAGGTAGCTGTTAATACCTGGTGGAACATCTGTACTAAAGCTGTGAATGCTCCTTGGAATGACTTATGTTTTTTCAAGAAATCCCTGCAGTAGTTCAATAGAGTACATACAATACAACTGTATGTGATGTTGGAAAGAGTGACTTCCCAAAACCTGTACTTAAGTGGGCAGTCATGGGTGAGCGGTTAGGGCGTCAGACTTGCATCCCAGAGGTTGCTGGTTCGACTCCCGACCCGCCAGGTCGGTTCGACTCCCGACCCGCCAGGTTGGTGGGGGGAGTAATCAACCAGTGCTCTCCCCCATCCTCCTCCATGACTGAGGTACCCTGAGCATGGTACCGTCCCACCGCACTGCTCCCCATGGGGCGCCACTGAGGGCTGCCCCCTTGCACGGGTGAGGCATAAATGCAATTTTGTTGTGTGCAGTGTTCACTTGTGTGCTGTGGAGTAATGGCACTCTTCAATACAGTTGTATTGACTGCCTTGTAGCCTAGGCATTCCAAGGAACATTCACAGCTTTAGTACAGATGTTCCTCCATGAATTGTAGGCCCACAGGTGAAACACGTAAGGGTTAACGTTCGGCGAGAAGGTCGCTACCGTGGAATAGCAGCACGAACGAGAGAATCTTTAGACCCCGACGCGGAGCGGAGGGGTCTTGTTCTCTCTGAAGTGCTGCTATTCCACAAAGCGACCGACTCGCCGAAAGTTAGCCCGCTTATTATATGGATATACTTAAATGATTCACACATGGCGGGGACATTTCTTTAGGCCTATTTAATGTTAAGTCTATTATAGTTTTTAATGTTAAAAGATTGTTGCTGCGCAAAACAAAACAGTGCCGTTGTGGAACACCGCTAGGCAACAGCTAGGTAGCCAGGACAACAGGTGTTGTCTATCACAGCAGCTGATTAGAGTCTTGTTGAAAAGTCGCTTTAGCAGTGAAAAGTCTTGTTGCCATTGACAGCGGTCTGTTATAGACCAACCCGTCCGTTATCGAAAAATAACAGACGTGCGAACGTTGGGGAGCCCCGTTGAAATGAATGGAGCATTCGACCGATGACGTCACACCATATAATAAACAAATATAACAGTCATGCAGCTTTGCAATATCTTGCTTGATACTAGCACTAGTAGATACTAGTGGTCCAAGGCAGCAAGGAATTGATATTGTGTTGCAAAAGAGCAAATTTGCCTAAATATAGCAGTTTGACCATCAGTCTGTCCTGAGACTGAAGTCTGTGTAAGTGGATCGACTGAATACACAACCTGCTTAGATATTCCTTCTGTTTGTGCTCCCAATGCAGGTGATCTCACTAATTACCTCATCAACCTGGCTTAAGTGGTAATTAGGCTCAGCTGGTTCATTATATTGGCTGGGGCAAATGTGTCACACGGTTTGTCCACCTCTGTTTTAAGACAATGGCAAACCTAGATTCAAAAGCTACAATCCAGTGCCACAGATTTCAAATTACCTGGTTTTACCTGTCCAATGGGGCACCTAAGTCTCCACCCCTTCCGGGCGGCTTATGGGGCTGGCAACGCAAAAACTTTTGACTGGGCTGTAATGGACTGATCAAAGCTATTTTCCGACCCACCTCGCATTTCCCCGTCGATCATACATATGCTGTGCCTCAGAATTAATAACAACCAATGGTGTGCTTGTTGACTTCACTTGGCAAGCGATTTTTGAGTTGTGTGTGTGCAAAAATATACAATTATTTGGACTACACAACAGACGTCGCATGTTCGACATGCAGCCACTTAAGCCGCAGTGCAGCGGTAGGGTTGGCTGTGCCTCGGTTCACGTCAGATATGCGAGGCGCACGTGTAGTCTCTAACACAGTTTTGCACAAAAGCTAAAATAACGTTTCTTGCGTGTCGAAAATGAGTGGTCTTACGACGCAAACCCAAACCTTTCAAATTCACTGTCATCATATGTGAAATCCGGAGCACATGCCAAACGGGATGAGGATTTAGCTTGACTCGCTCCATTAACTCGCATTCAAAATTTTGAGAGCTCCAGCCCCATGGATCGGAAGTAGAAGGGCGTGACTTAGGTGCCCCATACTCATGAACGGCGTGACGTTTTCCATGTGCGTTACGCCCATTTATGGGGGAAAACAACCCATACAAGTCAATTGGTAATGTTGGGGTTCAATAAACGAAAGATACGGACCTGTAGACAAGCGTTGTTCACGCGCAACATGCCGAAAACGTGTTGTGTTGCCGGCTGTAGCCGTGGCTGAAGCATGGACTGTGTTCATTTAGACAAGCCGATGTAGCATGTAAGTTGATGAGACATTCGGTTTGTTTTCACCCATAAAGGGGCGTAACGCACATTTATTAGCAAAGTACCCGGATGGCCGTTCATGAGTATTGCCTTAATTGGAAAGGCAACACTAGGTATGTCATTTGGAATATGTGGCACTGGACTTCAGCTTTGGAATCCAGGTTGTCCATCACTATCACCATTGTTTTGTATTTTCATGGGCCTGGTGGACCCGGTAGAATTCATCTAAATTTCAACATATTTTACACAGAGTGATTTTACTGTGCATAGAACATTTTTATCACACAGCTGAGACAATATGTTTTTATTGGGTAGCTTTATGCAGCAAAATGTCAATTTCTATTCCAAGATTCTGACTATCACCATTATTTTCTATTTTCATGGGGCTGGTGGCCCCGGTAGACTTCATCCAAATTTCAAAATATTTTACACAGTGTGTTTTTACTGGGTGTAGAACATTTTTACTATAGGGCCAAGGCAATATCTTTTCATAGGGGGCATCTGATGCACCCTAACCACCATCATATTCTTAGTATTCATTATGACTGGGAAAAATTGCATTGGGATCTTGGCCATTTTGAATGTCAAGAAATTGCCATTTTTAGCTGCAAAAATGACTGTATTTGGGCCATACTATAAAATATTTGTTTATTACTTAGCAAACTTTCATGAAAATTTGGCAATAAGCAGCCCAGTTTCAATGAGCAGCATAGTTGCAGTACCTTTTTTGACCGTTTCCTGCACAGTGTACCTTTTTTTAAAGAGTTTTTAGAGAAATTGAGAAATTAATCTTTCTCATTTGCACTTGAAGAGGTACCCTCATTTTGTATCTTGCTTTGATCATTACATGTGCAATGAAAAAATAAAGGCAACTAATTCTTCAACTTTATCGTGTGTAACTTTATTGTAGTTGGTCTTATAGGCTCAACTGGAACCAACTTACAACTGACGAACTTGGCTGACATGCATATTGGTAGATGCGTGTGCCTTGAGGTGTTTTCTAGCTTGATCTGAACTGATAAGGACAACAATGAATGTTTAATTAATTAAGGTATATTGATTTTATGATTGACTTTTATTATGTTTGATGTTCATGTGGCTTGACAAGTATTGTCTTAATACAGTTAATTAGATGTGTTGAACAATCCAAACAATATTTTGTTGTGGGAACATAAATATATTATGGAAAGTATTTCCATCCAATTTGATTATGCTACCATAGCAAGATGTTGCTTTGTTGAGTCTATCAATGTAAATACTGCTGTAACTACCCCATGAAGTTGGTTCATCCAGACCTAAACCAAATATGTTGGAGCAACATGTAAAAGTTATGATGGATTAACCCTTTCTATTAAGGTTGAAATAACCTTTAAAAGTTATGTTGGCTGTACCCCTTGTACTTAGGTCACAGTTACACTTACATGTTATGTTGATCCAACATATTGACCTTAATGACTCAACAAAAACATTTCTTGCTAAGGTAGCATAATCAAATTGGATGGAAATACTTTCCATAATTTTTTTATGTTCCGCCAACAAATAATTTGTTTCAGTGTGCTCAAAGAAACACAATGTACTTTTCTTAGATATGATAGATGATGTGCTGTCAGTCAATCTTGATTGTTCTTGTTAAAGATCTGATTTCTGTGGAAGGATTTACAAGGGTGGCATTTGACTTGAGAAACATAAAACGAGTCCATAAAACCATCCACCTCTTGTCTGGGAGTGTCCTGAGCGAGGAGGACTGTGCTTTTCTCAGCTGCTCCAGTGTTGCCAGATTGGGCTGTTTCCCGCCCAATTGGGCTACTTAGGACGGCCGTGTACGGGTAAAAGAAATAATAAGAAATAAAAGAATAATTTGGCTTGTCAATGGGAAACTGTTGGATAATTGGCAGGTCGGAACAAAGGAGCTTTGGAGAATTGATTTGCCTGATTATCATCATGACTTTCAAATCTCTTCGAGACGTGGTCTGACCAGGATCATAACAACTAACATTCTTAAACGGCATGGTTGACCACCTACCTTGGTTTGCGACTGGTCGAGGGTAGAATAGGCTGAGCCAAAGTTTAAACCAAACATTTCTTAGTCCCCAATAGAGTATCTCTGCTGGATCCAGATTACCTGAACGAGCTCCTGGCCTTAGTGAGTGCAGCTGAGCCGAAGGCGTTGTATCATCACTACGGCGGTTTAAGACAAAGCTATCAAAATTGCATTTTTTTTTTTTTACATTTTATTTATGTAATATAACCATTTATATGTATTATCAAGCACATAAATGTAAACCAAACTAGAAATGGAGTTAGGGAGTTTTGCATCTGAACTCTTCATATGCAGTGGATTCAGCCAGTCAAGTTATAGTATTATGGAAACGACCTGTGTAGGCTATGTGTTGGGGGCCAGTCTATGCCAGACATGCCTGGGCCATTATTCGATCCCAGTCCAGCTCTGATATGTTGGCATCATAACGTGGACTTTAGAATAGCCTACAATGTATTTTATTACCACTTATGGGCATGCACAATTGTACAAGAATTATACAAACGTACAATCATTAAACTCACGAGACACCAATGGACTTTGATCTGTGCAATAATATCAAAGCATCTCTCTCAATAAGCAGGGAAGTGAGGGCCTTAAGCTTGAAGCGCAAGGCTTGATGTAAATTGACAATGAATCCATGAAGCAAGCATCCTTTCATTTTTAATATTCAGTATTTTTATTTATTTATTTCAGATACACAATAAGTACTACAATCTAAATATTACTATTTTGATTCCAAGGCAAGCTTATTTCCAAAGCAATAATCACAAATCTCTAGGCAGTATGTTTTTACCTATGTACTACATGAAGACTTCAGGGTGGTCTGCTTTCACACTGGTAAACGGACCGAAACTGCCAAAAAAATGTATGAAGAGTTCTGTTACCCATAATGCAGTTCAAATGGTATGTTGGTCTGGAGTAAAACAATCAGACAACTATTTATGGACGTCTTGGTCCAATTCAGCTATAGTGCACAACCAGCTTCTAGATTACATATACATCCGGGGATGCTTCTCCTTCATTCACCTTGAGTGAATGTAGCCTTGGCCAGGAGGATTTGATGTCTTCAGATTTGATGAGGTGGTATCCACCGGCCATCGGCTGTTTCGGCCCTGAACCACAACAGCCTACCGGCGGTGGTGGGCCGGCAGTGGTGGCCAAGTCACTGCCCATCTCCTCCTCCTGGCTTCCAGCTAACCTCCTCCCTCCTACTCCATAACCAGCAGCACAAGGCTTTCTCCGCTGCCTCCCCCATCCTGCGAGCTACAACCCTCCTGTCCCTCCCTCCCAGTCCGATGGCTGTGAACATTCTCCACACCGACTGCTGGGCAGGGAACCCTCGTCAGCCGAGCTCTACAGGGAACAGCCAGGCCTCCTGCCATCCCTTCTCCCTTCACTGGTGCAGAAGGTCCTGATACTTGGCGCTTTTTCTCTCAAAAGCCTGTTCACACCCCTTTTCCCACGGGACTTCCATTAAAGCTTTCATCACACAAATGAGTTTAACTGAACTGTTAGTCCTAAAGGACTGCTATTGTTGTGAAAGCTGCTTACTGTAAGTCAAATTGTCTTACATAGGCTACCACTTCCTGCAGCAAGCAGTTAACAACCTGACTGATATTTTGTGAAAAGTGTGAAAGCCCATTGAGAAACTCCAACTCCCATTGTCATTGTGACACAGCACTCCACAGCACACAAGTGAACACTGCACACAACGAAATTGCATTTATGCCTCACCCATGCAAGGGGGCAGCCCTCAGTGGCGCCCCATGGGGAGCAGTGCGGTGGGACGGTACCATGCTCAGGGTACCTCAGTCATGTAGGAGGATGGGGGAGAGCACTGGTTGATTACTCCCCCCACCAACCTGGCGGGTCGGGAGTCGAACCGGCAATCTCTGGGATGCAAGTCTGACGGCCTAACCGCTCACCCATGACTGCCCATTTTATGAGCACATCAGCAGCAAATCATTCATCTTTGAACAAGAAATAAAAAGCAGGCAGGCAGGCAGACAGGCTTACTTTAGTTTCGTTTAGTTTATTTGTTAGGGACAGATACATAGCATGTAGGTTGAAAAACAGCCAAACAGCAAGCATCATAGCACTTAGAGCTAAAAGCTAGTTTCCAATGCTCGTCCCTAGAATGGCTTTTAAAACAATACACTAACAGCAATAACAAAAAAACATTGTTAACATAAAAACAGCCTATTCACTCATTCACTCCAGTCATTCATCCTTAAAATATATCAGTCATCATTTAAAATAGATGTTTATTCATTCATCCATGTCATGCATTCACTAAACATCATATTTGCATTTGCCTACCATTCCTACCCCTGTCCTACATGTACTGTAATGTATTTTCAGGCAGTGGTGGTCTGTCTGTGTCATTAGCAGGCCTTCCTGACACAGATGAAGGTACGTGCGCTCGCACAGTTGCTGCTGACCCAGCCCGCTGCAAAAACAACACAAAAGACAAAAAAGAGTGAAGTTTAAAATCAATCAATGGCATAGGGAGGGGGTTCTCAAAGTGGGCTCTGGGTACTCCTGTGGGTTCGCGGTCGGTGCATTGCCGGGAGCGTATGTTCCCCGGGTCCTACCCCTGTCTTTGTATGGGACCGGGGAACTTAGGACCCTTTTCATAAAAAAGGGTTCTATATTGTGCCCTTCCCAAAACCATCCCTAAGCCTAACCTGTCAGTAATGCAATGTTTCTGAATTGTAAATTTGTGCCCTGACCAAAAGTATCCCTAAACCTAACCTATCAGAGGTGCAACAACAACCTGCGCTTTGCCATGCGGCAGTCTACTTGGAAGCAGTGGGGAACATATCCATTTTCTCAAAAAAGGGGCCGAAGTTCCCCGGTTACGGGGAACATAGAACCTGGGGAACATAGGAATGACTGTGCATTGCCACGGGGGTCCGTGAAAAACTTGTAGAACACCAAATTGCTGCAATAGTAGGCCCACGTTTAAGAAAAAAGTATTCCTACATACCAGGGCTTGACATTAACTTTTTCAGTCACCGGCCAGCCACTGTGGCTAGTGGTTTTCCCCAGTCACTAGCCATTCAGGTATTCCACTAGCCACAGGTTTTATATTGGGTTTTTTATCATGATGGTGTACGTCTAACCTCAGAAGATGAGGTAGGTGCTAAAGCAAGATGAGTGTATAGCTTTCTACATACAAACAACACAGCAGAATATAGGCTACAATGATGCATATGTCATACCAAGGAATAAGCTGCCAGCCAAATTGGCTAGTGACACTGAAAGTATTACTAGCCACAGCCAACTTTTACCAGCATTTGGCTCTCTCTCTCTCTCTCTCTCTCTCTCTCTCTCTCTCTCTCTCGCACGCACGCATGCAAGCACGCACACACACACACCAAAAAAAGCTAAAAGAAAGAAACAGGGCATACTCACCACGGTGTTGGTAAATGCAAGGGTATGATGATCCAGGGGAATGTGAGTACCAGTTGGTGTAATCGAAATGTGACCCGTCAATCCACCTCCAGGAACTCTGCAATACATTGCAATATAAGGGTGCATTCAGGTAAAGTGGGCCACTTTTTTGGCAAATTCAGAAAGACTGATGAAATCTGAGGAAGAACATCAATACATTACCCAAAGTTTAGTTTGATTGCATAAAGTGACTCATAATCTTCTATTTTATGATAAAAAACAAGGTGATTAATGTAAATATTAGGGCTCTGCACTGCACTCGCCTGATTATCATCGACGTTCAAATCTCTTCGAGACTTGGTCTGACCAAGAGCATAACAACTAACATTTCCCAAACAGTATGGTTGACCCGCCTCCCTTGGTTTGCTTATGGTTGTTTGCTTCCCAACAAAGTGAAAGCCCATTGGGAAACTCCAACTCCCATTGTCGTTGTGACACAGCACTCCACAGCACACACGTGAACACTGCGCACTGCACACAACGAAATTGCATTTATGCCTCACCTGTGTAAGGGGGCAGCCCTCAGTGGCGCCCCATGGGGAGCAGTGCGGTGGGACGGTACCATGCTCAGGGTACCTCAGTCATGGAGGAGGATGGGGGAGAGCACTGGTTGATTACTCCCCCCACCAACCTGGCGGGTCGGGAGTCGAACCGGCAACCTCTGGGAGGCAAGTCTGACGCCCTAACCGCTCACCCATGACTAAAGGAGTGAAAGGAGTCCCCGTATTTTCGGGAACTCAGAAAGTACTTGCATTGCTCTTGACCTGACTAATTGCAATGGCAAAGGTGTTGTGTCACTAGGAGGGTGTGCGGCCTGGCTAGCACTGCACTGACCTGGAAGTAGAAGCCTCCTATCCAGATGTCGCCATAGCCTGAGAACTGGGCCACGGCGCGGACCGTGTTGTAGTCCTGATACGTCTCTGCACCTGCAAGGTGACTGTTGAATGTCTCACAGTGTTTCTGGAAGAGAGAGAGAGAGAGAGAGAGAGAGAGAGAGAGAGAGAGAGAGAGAGAGAGAGAGAGAGAGAGAGAGAGAGAGAGAAGTAGAGAGAGAGAGAGAGATGGAGAGAGAGAGAGAGGAAGAAAGAAAGAGAAAGAAGTAGAGAGAGAGAGAGAGAGAGAAGTAGAGAGAGAGAGAAAGAGAGCGAGAGAAGTAGAGAGAGAGAGAGAGAGAGAGAGAGAGAGAGAGAGAGAGATGATTCCTTTAATACCACATACATAGTTGTACTTTTCTGTCAACAATGTCTGATTGGCAGCACCATACACAAAGACATAATATGAAGAAGTGTGAGAAGGAGAGAGTGTGAGATAGAGAGCTCAATGCTCAACGCTTTACTGTCACATGTTCTGTATGTGCTGCCACTACCTACGTACTCATAGGTGTGCATTGATAAGCACGATTTGGTGCTAAAGCACCTGTCCATTTGCCATATTATAAAAAAAAATCCTTTTTTGAAAGTCATTTTGTTTGTCACAACGAATGTACAAACCCCAACTGAAGTTGGGACGTTTGGTAAACAGTGAATAAAATCAAAATGCTATCATTTTCAAAACATTCAATCTATTCATTGCATTTATCAAATTAGAAATGAGTTCATATGTCCCCCAAAACAATATTTTTTTCTCAGTTTTAACACTTAATATGTTGTCTTTTAACTATTCTCCATCTAATGAATAGATTGCATGTTTCGAAAATGATAGCATTTTGACAATATTAGTTGACATTATCATCTACAAATGCTTGACGATCAAAAATGTGTGACTCGATATAATATGTACTGTAGCCTATAGAGCAGTGTTTCTCAAACTTTTTCAGACCGAGGCCCACTTTGTCCCCCCCAAAAATTATCGGGGACCACCTGTCATCTGAATTGGCAGTTGATGGATGCTAATTTGACACTGCTAATTTTTATGCAGATCACTTACTTTTTATTCACATTAAAAGCCTGTCTTATTGTGTTGAAAACATGAAAATGTTACAAATATAGCCTACTGTTAGCTTATCTTGGAAAATTAGAAATCCCCTCGCGGACCACCTGAGCTCTGTCGCGGACCACTAGTGGTCCCCGGACCACACTTTGAGAATCACTGCTCTATAGTGAGACAGTTGGAAGTTCCACATCACCGCCACGGCCACCCACCCTCGAGCATCTGGCCCCTAAAATGTCTGTGCGTACTGTAGGTACTTGTGCCTTTGCTCAATTTCATGAGTTAAAATTCTCAGGAGACAAGGTTATTGTTGGGCTCAAGATGTTTAAAAAAATAAGAAGGTGCGGGGACCCAAAAAATAAAGTAAACTCAATAAGACACTAAGGTCAAGCACAATGAGTTTTCTATTTCATTTTTCAGAGCAGAGTAGAGCAGACGTTTCAGGTTTCTGCCATCATCAGTGCTCTCTGTTCTCACTGTGCTCTGAAAAATAAAATAAAAACTCCTTGTGCTTGACCTTAGTGTCTTATTGAGTTTACGAACCTGCTCCTACTCTGATTTAAAAGGCTAACAATAGGGACTGCAATGAGATTAAAACAACTCAGTAACCAATGGCATTTACAGTATTGCAAGGAATAAAATGGATGGTCAGGAGCTACATGTAGGATCAAAGCTGACATGATGCCACATGTCGGATCAAATGCCACATGCTAATAACAGATGCCACCTGCAGGATCAAATGCCACATGCTAACAACAGATGCCCCCTGTAGGATCAAAGCTGGCACTACAACAGGATGATATAGTTGTGTGCTGCGGCCTACCTCTGCATTGGACCAGTATAAAGTTGTGTGCTGTGGCCTACCTCTGTATTGGACCAGTATAAAGTTGTGTGCTGTGGCCTACCTCTGCATTGGACCAGTATAAAGTTGTGTGCTGTGGCCTACCTCTGCATTGGACCAGTATAAAGTTGTGTGCTGCGGCCTACCTCTGCATTGGACCAGTATAAAGTTGTGTGCTGCGGCCTACCTCTGCATTGGACCAGTATAAAGTTGTGTGCTGTGGTCTACTTACCTCTGCATTGGACCAGCTCATGGAACTGGGGAAGTGCTTGTAACAGCCAGAGCCAAGAGACAGCCAGCCAGAGGGGCAGAACATCAGCGGGTCTATACCAGAAATACACATTTAGACACATTTAGTTTACCTTCACATTTATAATAATAATAATAATAATGATAATAATAATAATAATAATAATAATAATAATAATAATAATAATAATCATCATATAGTAGTTGTAGTAGTAGTAGTCTATTGATCCAAAAGAATCAATCAATCAATCAAAATATCAAAAATCTAAATAAAAGTAGGAATAGGCCTAATAGTCATGATCATATCACCATTGTCGTCAATGATAGTGTGCATTTTATTTATGATTATCGTTCAAGACCCCAAAACTATGTCTATATAGTTTATTGGTAGGCCTACCTGGAATAGCCTGCTCCTCTTCAGTCATATCCACTGGATCCACTAAAGGAGACAGCAACACATGTGTCAACCATGATCATTGTGAAATGAACATAGGCCTATGTTACATTACATTAAATTACATTACACTTAGCTGATGCTTTCATTTATTCAAAGCGACATACAGTTATTATTTTTTGGAGTATTGGTAACATTCCCTGGAGCAATGTGGGGTTAGGTGCCTTGCTCAAGGGCACTTCAGCCATCGTTGGAGATGTAGGGAAAGGTCAGGGGGGATTTAAACCTGCAACCCCTAGATTAAAAGACCAACTCTCTAACCACTAGGCCACGGCTGCCTATGTGAAGCACTTAATCTAATGTTTTACACTTACACACAGTCATGTCTGCGAATAGTTTATATTGAACATGAAAAAAATACAAATTATGATTTAGATGTTTATAGTGTGTTTCCTTTGTATTTTTCATTTATGCTTTATTGAGCCAGGATTGTCCCATTGAGAGTAGGTGTCTCTTCTGCCAGGGAGTCCTGGGCAAAATGGCAGCCAGACGAAAAGTAGTGCATGTAGTCGGTGACAATGGTTTATCTTCAACACCTTAAAGGGACACTGTGTAAGATTTTTAGTTGTTTATTTCCAGAATTCATGCTACCCATTCACTAATGTTACCTTTTTTATGAATACTTACCACCACCATCAAATTCTAAGTATTCATTATGACTGGAAAAATTGCACTTTTCATAAATGAAAAGGGGGATCTCCTCCATGGTTCGCCATTTTGAATTTCCAGAAATAGCCATTTTTAGCTGCAAAAATGACTGTGCTTGGGCCATACTAGAAAATATTAGTTTATCACTTAGTAAACTTTCATGAAAAGATCAAATTTGGCAATTAGCCACATGGTTTCAATGAGCAGCATAGTTGCAGTACCTTTTTTGACCATTTCCTGCACAGTGTCCTTTTAAAGAGGAAACAACACATGGTGTTTAGTGGCACTCACCAGCAGCAAGAGCACTCTGGACTTCAGGATCCTCCGCAGCCTCGACTAAGGACAAAAAAAAACACATGGAATGTGTAATTTTTGACACAATTTATTGTGTTAAGGTGATTTTAACGCGTAGTGTGTGGAATAGTCTTTATTTCTGTTGTCCCTGAGCACACACATTCAAATGTGTTGTCCCTGAGCACACACATGTTATGTCATTTCTGACACAGTACTTTTTACAGTGCAGAATATGATACATCTCCGTGTTGAACACCACCATGCCAATTATGACAACAACTACGTATCTAGCTGATCAAAAAATACACTTAACCCGTTATGACACAGCATTATAAATTTGTCGTTACCGAAGTGGCAACATCTTAGTCATAGTGCATTACCAAAGGCCCTGTGTTATGTCATAGTAGTACGGTAATTAACTTGTCAATAATAATAATAATAATAATTGTATTTGTATAGCGCTGTATCATACAAGGCATGCAACTCAAAGTGCTTAACAATCACTATTATAGTGCTCCACTGGTGGAACGGTGTGCATTCTGGGGCTACGAAGTTCATTAATAAGCTACTGTACATGATCATTCTGGGGCTGCGAAGTTCATACATAGGCTAGGCTACTGTAGGCTACTGTACATGCAGTTGATCATTTTCATACCTTGAAACAGAACAGGCTCCACTTGATTGACACCTTCAACTGCGTTGTCTGAGAAAAAAAAAAACCACATAGAAATATAACCAGAGATTATTGCCTACTGATATACACTATTTACTGGTGGACACAGGGCCGGATTAAGATGGCCTGAGGCACCTAGGCTACAGGTTGCTGTGGGGCCCCCTGGAAGGCAAATGTCTTGACAAAATTGCATAGGGTGTCATAATTCACAAGCTAGGAATTAAGGATAACATGTCTAACAACTGTACTCAACATGAGACATGATGTTTTTCAATACTGCATCCTATCACAAATCTGCAATTTTTCACTTTTGGCCAATCAGGGGGGGGGCCCTGGAAGGTGGGGGCCCCTAGGCTGCAGCCATGTGCCTATCCTGTGCATATCTAGCCTGTGCATCCCTGGGTGGACAGTAATACTGGGATAACATGGCCTAACCAGAGGCGACTCTAGGGTTAGCTCCTCTGGCCCCATGCAAATAACATTGGAACCAAAATGGCCACTACTGTAGTAAATTGTGAGATGTTATTCACTATCTAGTGGATTGGGGGCCCCAAGCAGCTGCCTGCCTGGTGACAAGATGCCCCTCTGGGCCTAACCAGATGAGAAACTCAGAAACATCACCTGAGACAGCAGGCTCTCCTTCAGGTAGGACCTCCATCACCTCTGCTGCTGAGAAAAACAAGAGATGAAGAATATATACAGGACGTTAAAATTCAAAAATTATACATTTGCCATACTAAAATATGTATGTATTTTCAGACTGCACAGTGTATAAAAAAATATATGTTTAATTTTTACACAAATGTGAAAAAAAATGTGTTCTGGCATTGCCAAGACTTACCAGGTGCAGAGTGGCCGGCAGCAAACAGCATACAGAGAAGAGAGGCTAGTATGAGGACCTTCATGGTGGCTGTGATGTGCTCCTTGTCTTGTGCAGGCAGAATCTAAGAATAAAAAAGAAAAAAGAAATAAAACCTCAAGACAATTACGGGGTAACGGGATCAGGAACAGTGTAAGTTATACAGTTGCACACGTATGACTTTTCCTACCTGTAGTAGTAGATGAGAGCAGCTGTGCAGGTAAGTAAGTAAGTGATGAGTGAAGACACTGTGTCTGGCTTTTATACCATTCTGGGTCACCCGTACCAGGAAATAACTGAAGTCTGATTTACGAGTTATTAGGTCAAAAAAATGTCACAACAGAGTAGTAAAAGCATAAACATGTCTAATCTTATTTGCCCTGTGTTGTTCAGCCCTGAACGTGAGCAGGGCTGTAGATAAAGGGCAATGTAAATGGCACCTGCACGTGCAGGAAGTGATAGGGTGAGACCGGCTAAGACCCCAACGTATCACGGGTGCATTTCTCGAAAGCATTGTTGTTAGCCTGTTAGCAACTTGGGTAGTTGCCAATGGGAAATTGTATTGCAAACAACAAAATAGCTAACATAGGCCTACCTGTAGTAAGCAACTATCGTTTCGAGAAATGTAGCCTACCCCACATTTGTAGTCATTGGTATCACTCCATTCAACATACACGCAGCTCCCCAGTGTATGTAGTTTTTATTGAAATTTGATGTGCTTGCTTTTCCTCCTTAAATGATCCTCAACAACACTTTTTGAGTAGTTTGGTATTTCTTGTTTCAATCTAGACCAGCGGTTCCCAATCTTTTTTCCTTGCGCACCCCCTTGTACATTTCAATGTGGTTCGTGTACCCCCTAATCGAATGTTTTGGTGTACTTATGGGAACTCAAATATGGCTTCACTGTACATTATGCTGAGTCATTTAGGGAATCCTAATTTTCCAATAGACATCAATATTCCTAAAGCATACAATTCACCATACAATTAAAAACTACTTCATTTTCTTTGAATCTGTATAGAAACACATATCGGCCATTGCTCAATTCAGCTCGCGCACCCCCTTGTGGCAGGCCACGCACCCCCAGGGGTGCACGCACCCCAGTTTGGGAAACCCTGATCTAGACAAACAGGTCTGTTGTCCCGGGCCCAGGGAGAAAGGGAACCCAGGATCAGAGTCCTCATTATATTGTATGTAGGCTATTGGAAGATGATGGGACCCTAGATGGCTTTCTCTCAACCTTACTGGTAACACTTTATTTTAGGGATACATCTATTGGCACTAATGCATACAATGTGCATGTAGGCTATAAGTTGTAAGGCATGTACAAAGCAAAATCAAACATTTGTTAGGCATGTATGTAAATGTATGTAAATGTCTTCTTCATGCACAATAAGGGATTTAGGCCTATTACCAATTTAACCTTAGTAAGGAGCTAGTAGGCCTTAGCGTTCATTCCTCAAGAATATACGTATGAAATAAATAACAGGACAGCACTCCAAGTTTTGTGGTGTATTGTCCGTCAGACGTTTCGGGGTTAACCTTCTTCAGTGCCCAACACTGAAGAAGGTTAACCCGAAACGTCTGACGGGCAATAAACCACAAAACTTGGAGTGCTGTCCTGCTCTTGATTTCGGACGATAGGCTAAACACACATCACACACTTCCAAGCTTCTCTGACATTTCCAAAGGTGATAAATAAATCGCATCAGCTACTATTTCTGTGTATTCCGGATCTCTTGTTTCATATGTTAACTCTATTAGTGACAAGATACCCGTAGTGTCATTGGGTAAAGAAGTCTACTGCTATTGAGTTCAGTTCCATGTAGTTCAAGTCAAGTCCAGTCAAGTCAAGTCAAGTCAAGTCAAGTCAAGTCAAGTCAAGTCAAGTCAAGTCAAGTCAAGTCAAGTCAAGTCAAGTCAAGTCAAGTCAAGTCAAGTCAAGTCCAGTCCAGTCCAGTCAGCTTTTATTGTCAGTTTCTTCATATGCACAGGTCATTTGAAGGAAATTTAAATTACGTTTCTCTCTCTATACCATGAAGGACAAAGACATTCACAGGACTGACATTTACAGACTGACATCAAAGTGCAAGACAGGACAAGTAACACTGGTGAACCAATAACAGTAAAGTTCCGTGTTCCGTAGTTCCGTGGAATCCTATACAGAGACTCTAGAGATTCCACTGGAAAAGAGCCATAAAACCCTGATGACCTGAATGAACAAAGTCATCAGCAGGTCTGTCAAGTAACCATTCACATGTGATTATGGGAACTAGCTGTATGAAATTGTGATTTTGACTTGTACATAGTAACTTTGCACTTGAGTCATTTGTGTGGATAGTCTTTAGATTGTCTAACCCTCACTGCTCAAGGGACTGTAATCAATACCCTCCATTTATTAATACAAGTGTAAGAAGATTGACATTGTCAGCTTAATGTAATGAAATATAATGTATGTAAATTGGGATTAAATTATTACATCAGCTATTTTTGTGTATCCCTCATTTCTTTCTGCCGACTGAAAATTCGAATTAGAATGCTAGACCGTAGCCATGGTTACCCATTCAAAAATGACCTGTAGGCACCAGGGCTTACCGGTGGCCCTGGCAGTTGAGGAGGGCCTGTTACCTATCAATCAATCAACCAATCAACCAATCAACCAATCAACCAATCAACCAATCAATCAATCAATCAATCAATCAATCAATCAATCAATCGGATCAATCGATCAATCAATCAATCAATCAATCAATCAATCAATCAATCAAAAGTACTTATACAGTACAGCACATTCTCGAAATTGTCAGGGACATTTCTTGGTTTGGCCCAGCCCAGGCCTAGCCAGTATAAGACAGCTTAAGTTCCTGGTCCAATGGCCTGCAGTGTAAACAGGGCTATTGTGTAGTTCTGAGGAATATTATATAGATTCCACCTTACAGAAGTCATAAACCCTGGTGACCTGATTTAGCCTAAACTGTAGGCAACACCAGGCAGATAATTTCAATCACTTATTTTCAAATACACGTTAACGATTAAACATATTCCTTCAATATCATTAATGCTTTTCATTATGTCTCATGATTGGGGTCACTTTCATTTTTTGGGGGAAAAATGCTCAATTCACTAAAAGCTAACTTTAGTCTGTGTGGAAAGTACGACCTGTAGCCTATTGCTCCAGGAAACAGAGACTAATCTTTATGACATGTGCCAGATAATGTATAGTCAGTCGTCAGTAAATTCTCGTCAGAGCCCTGATTTCAGTCTAGGCGTGACAGTTTTATCAGGAGGAAACGTGAGTTGGGGCACACTTGGAGTACGGTAAACCATTCACTGAGGCCTATCCTTCAGTGAGGACACACAGACACACACACACAGACACACACGCCGCACACACACGCGCACGCACACACACACACACACACGTATATTAATGAATTATCTCTATGAAATTATGGTTTTGACTTGAACATAGTAACTTTGTGTGGATAGGCCTTGCAATGTGGTGCTACCCCTGCATATTGGATGATTAATACTTTAGCCACTCTTTACCCATCTGAAAAGCCAGGGTTTTATCAGGGGGCAACGTGAGTTGGGACACAGTAAGCCATACCCTTGCACTTCAGAGATGACACACACAGGTTTGTCATCCAAATAGATCTAGGCTTGTCTTACAGGCAGAGGCAGGCTTTAGAGACGAGTATAATATAATATAGCATAATATCATATCATATCATATCATATCATATCATATCATATCATATCATATCATATGATTGAACAGAATCGAAAAGGGTATCTCAATGGATCTTTTCCATTGACAGTATATATTATATCTACTGTCAATGGTCTTTTCTCCTGATTAAGGTTCAAAAAAGGAACACAGGGGGGCAGTGTCTAGGCCAGGGGTTCCCAACCTTTTTCAACTTGGGGCCCACTCAAAGTTGTCAAAAAAAGTTTGAGGCCCACCTCTGACCCAATTAAGTCAAATAAATCAACAGCAACACAAACCAAAATATGATTATTATTTTTGGAATATTATTTCAAGGCCCACTCGGAATACCTTCAGTGCCCACCAGTGGGCCCCGGCTGTTGACATATGTATGTATGATTGACTGTGTGTATTCTGTACTGTACTTGTTCCACACCACAAGGGGGTGTTATTGATTTAATATGAGATGTATATGATTGGTGACGTCACACCCCCCTATATAAAGGAATGTTCTGGGATCGATCATTCTCTTGAGTGTGCCCTTGAGTCATGGCCCAACCGCTCCTGAGCAGTGTGTATTATTCATACTTTAAATAAATATGCCTTGAGGCTGACGTGAGGTATTCGTCTTCGACTCTTTCTGAAACCTGCACATTGGACTTCTGCTGTGGATTGTTTGCGCTCCTGCTAACAGGTTATGGGCCCAGTATCGACGACAATGTGCAGTAACGGAAAGTGGCGAACGTTAGCTAGTCAGCTAAAGTGTGATAGCTAGTTAGCGCGCTAAAACCGGGAACGCTAACAGAAGCTGAGGAGAATGGCGCATCAAAAAGCGAAGTGGCCGGTGTTTGACGGTAGGGCTGAAGAATACGAGCTCTGGGAGGAACGGATGCTGTGCTGTATGCATCGTGTCGGTTTAAAAGACACTATTCTTCACGAGCCTGGTGGACCGCTGACGGCTGAGGAACGAGCCAAGGATGATGAGCTGAACGCTGATGCTTACTGCTCGTTGGCGCCATTGCTCGACAACGTGAGTCTGGGACTGATATTCAGAGACTGTAAAAATAATGGACGCGAGAGTCTGAAGGTGCTGAGAGAGCACTACATTGGGAAAGGTAGGCCACGTATTGTTTCCCTGTACATAACGTTAACCTCGCTGAAGAAAGCGGACACAGAGACTGTGACAGAGTACATTATCCGGGCAGAGCAGATCTTCACAGCGCTCAGAGGTGCAGGCGAGGCACCGAGTGAAGGGCTGATGATGGCAATGATTATGCGGGGACTACCAGAAATGTTTAAACCGTTTTCGCTGATGGTAACCCACGGTTCAACGGAGATGAAGCTAGCAGAGTTCAAGGCTAAGCTACGAAACTTCGAGGCTTCGGAGGATGCTGAGCCAGTAGCCGAGTTGGCGGGAGAAAGGGTTCTGAAGGCTCGCGCAGCTCTGAGGAAAAAGAACGTCGGCGGATCTTCGACAGACATGGCGTGTTGGCGGTGCGGAGAGAAGGGACATCGGAAAGATGACTGCGCAAGAAAAGTTTGGTGCGGTTCCTGTAAAAGCACCAGCCACAGCGACAAAGCCTGCAGGAAGAGCGAGCGCACACAGAGGTCCAGGTGTGCACGCGCTGAAGACCACTGCGGTGGCAACAGCAGAGGCAACGGCCGCGGCGGTGGTAGCAGCAGTAGCAGAGGCAACGGTAGCAGCGGTGGTGGCGACAGCAGAGGCAACGGTAGCAGCGGTGGTGGCAACAGCAGAGGCAGCGGCAGCGGTGGTGGCAACAGCAGAGGCAACGGCAGCAGTGGTGGCAGCAACAGCAGAAGCGGCGGTGATGGCGGCGGCGGCAGTGGTGACAGTAGCAGAGGCGGCGGCAGCAATCGTGGCGGCGGCGGCGGTGGTAGCAGTGGCGGTCGGGCAGCGAGTGGTGGTCGGATCGAGGCGCGGGGACCCGCGAAAGACGACTTCACATTCCGGGTGGACACCTGCAAGCCAGCGCAGCAGCGGCAGATCGAGAGAGGGCTGATCGTCGACACAGGCGCGACATCCCACATGCTGAACGACAGGAGCCGGTTCAAGTCCTTCGACAGCTCGTTCAAGCCGGAGAGCCACAGCATGGAGCTGGCCGACGGGAGGCGGACATTCGGGTTGGCGGAAGGCAGAGGAGACGCACAGGTGTGTCTCACTGACAGCGACGGACGAATATGCACAGTGACTCTGAAGAGCGCCCTGTACATCCCTTCGTTCCCACAGGAACTCTTCTCCGTGAAGTGTGCCACTGCACACGGTGCCAAGGTACTTTTCGAAGAAGGTAACAATGTTCTTGTGGCGCCTAATGGTGCAAGGTTTAACATTGATGTGTGTGACAGAATGTACTACTTGCCGACCGAATGTGATGAAAGTGATGTGTGCAATGTTAGCCATGATATCCAAACTTGGCATGAGATAATGGGGCATTGTAATTACGATGACATACTGAAACTGCAAGATGTTACAGTAGGCATGCACATTAAAGGTGCAAAGCGTAAGCCTGACAAAGAATGTCATGTGTGCATAGAAGGGAAGTTTACTCAGTCGAGAAACAGAAATGCAACTGAAAAGGTGAAAACACCACTTGAGCTGGTGAATACTGATCTAGCTGGTCCAGTGACCAATGGTTCCATAGACGGTTACAAATACATGCAGTCATTCACAGATGTGTGCACAGGAGTAGTTTTCACATACTTTCTGAAAGCGAAGAGTGATGCCGTACAGGCTACTGAAAAATTCCTGGCAGATGTAGCGCCTTATGGCGATGTGAAATGCATCCGGTCAGACAACGGGACCGAGTACACAAGCAGAGAGTTTAAGACACTCCTGCGAAGGAACAAAATCAGACACGAGACGTCCTGTCCTTACTCCCCACACCAGAACGGCATAGCTGAGAGGGAAGGGCGTACTCTCTTTGAAATGGCAAGGTGTAAACTGATTGACAGCAACTTACCTAAGAGTTTATGGCATTATGCCGTTCAGGAAGCTGCATACACCAGAAACAGATGCTTTAACAAGCACATTGGCACAACACCGTACACAGCACTGACAGGGAAGAAGTGTGATCTAGCCCAGATGCACAAATTCGGATCCGAGTGTTATGCATACAAACAAGACAAGGGTAAACTAGATCCCAGGTGTGAGAAGGGGCTCTTTGTAGGGCACGACAAGGGCAGCCCAGCATATCTAGTTTACTACCCCAATAAGGGAAAAGTGCAGAAGCACAGACTGGTTAAGTTTATTACTAAAACCACATGTGACAGTGAGACTCAGACGCAAGACTTAAGACTTGACCCTATTGTACATACTAACAAGACAGACGCACCACAGCCCAGTGCTCAGAGCACAGACACCCAGACTGACAGTCCACAATCCCCAGAGGATGATGGTGAGGAGCACCACATGGTGACACCACAGGCCCCAAGCAGTGGGAGGTACCCCACTAGAGAGCGTAAGCCCCCGAGTTACCTCAGTGCTTACTCTACTCAGGAAGACAGTGATGGTGATGATGATAGTACACTCACCAGTGTCGACTATTGTTACCGAGCAGTGTGTGGCGTGCCACTGACCTTTAAGCAGGCTATGGCATCACCACAAGCAGGTAAATGGAAGAGGGCAATGGACGAGGAAATGCAGTCACTAGAGGAGAACCAGACCTTTACCCTGACCAAATTGCCAGAGGGCAGAAAGACAGTGGGAGGTAGGTGGGTGTACTCAATTAAAGAGGGTGGTGACGGACGTGAGCAGTACAAGGCCAGATTTGTGGCGAAGGGGTATAGCCAGAGAGAGGGGATCGACTATGGTGAGACATTCTCCCCCACGGCAAACATGACAAGTGTGCGTGTACTCATGCAAAAGGCAGCACAAGAGAACTTAGTTCTACACCAAAATGGACGTAAAGACGGCATACTTACACGCACCCATTGACCGAGACATTTACATGGAGCAACCTGACGGTTATGAAAAAGTAGGAAACAACTTAGTGTGTAAACTCCAAAAGTCAATTTATGGTTTAAAACAGTCGGGGCGCAACTGGAATGAGATGCTGCACAAATGTTTGATTAATGATGACTTTAAACAGAATCCAGCAGACCATTGTGTATACACAAAAGAGTCAAAGCAGGCAGGGAAGGTGATAATTGTGTTTTGGGCGGATGATCTTATCATCGCAGCAAGCAACACGAGAAGCCTTGAGCAGGTTAAGGCAATGCTCTCCAACAGGTTTAAAATGAAGGACCTAGGCAGATTAAAACACTTAATAGGCATAGATTTCAGTCAGAATGATGAATGTGTAACCATGTCACAACAGAGGTACACTGAGAGGATTCTCAAGCGTTTTGATATGCAGGATTGCAGAACACGTGAAACACCATGTGAACAAAAGGTTGAATACAATGACGATGCACCGAAGATGACAGATGTAACAAAATACAGGGAAGCTGTAGGTAGTCTGATCTACTTAGCTACTTGTACGAGACCTGATCTTAGTTTTGTGGTTGGTAAGCTTTCACAACACTTTGCAAACCCCACAGAGGAAAACTGGGTGACAGTTAAACATGCAGTGCGTTATCTTAAAGGTACGACTGACAAGCAGCTGACTTTTAGGAAAAGCAGCAATGGTTTAGGCCTCCGGGCATACAGTGACGCAGATTGGGGCGCAGACACCAGCGACAGACGGAGCACGTCTGGCTACTGTGTGAGCATGAGTAAAGACAGCTCACTGGTATGGTGGAAGAGTAAGAAGCAGCCCACAGTAGCATTATCCACTTGTGAAGCCGAGTACATGGCTTTAGCTCTCACAATACAGGAGTGTATTTACTTAGAGCAATTACTGAAAGGTATGGATTCCTATGAATATGTTCAAACTGTTGTTCATGAGGATAACCAGGGCACCATTGCACTTGTGAAGAATCCTGTGTGCAGACAGAGGTGCAAACACATCGACATCAAGTATCACTTCATAAGGTCAACTGTTAGAGATGGGAAGATGACACTTGTGTACTGTCCAACAGATGAAATGGTAGCAGATGCTATGACCAAGCCTGTCTCAAAGGTTAAACTGAGGAAATTTTCTGGAGTCATGTTTGGTAGTAGTGTCTGACAAGTTGTAAATATGTTAAGTACTGTGTGTACTATGTGAAATGTTTTTGATTTAATTCTGTGTATATTCTGATTGTTAAAAGCTGTACAGGATACGAGTCACTCATAAGTGGGAGTGTTGACATATGTGTATGATTGACTGTGTGTATTCTGTACTGTACTTGTTCCACACCACAAGGGGGTGTTATTGATTTGATATGAGATGTTTATGATTGGTGACGTCACACCCCCTATATAAAGGAATGTTCTATGCTTGATCATTCTCTTGAGTGCTCTTGAGTCATGGCCCAACCGCTCCTGAGCAGTGTGTATTATTCATACTTTAAATAAATATGCCTTGAGGCTGACGTGAGGTATTCGTCTTCGACTCTTTCTGAAACCTGCACATTGGACTTCTGCTGTGGATTGTTTGCGCTCCTGCCAACACCGGCCCATAGGTTGGGAACCACTGGTCTAAGCCTACACCTTTAACCTATATCTGGCCTTGCAGGCCTATTACTAAAAATTGCCAGCAAATCATGCACAAATAAGCCAAACGATGTGTTCTCAGATATGAAGAGGTTTATTTCTTACTGCAGAATATATACTTGCCACCACCATCAACAATAGTTTAAGTAGTAAAACTGTTTCTAGAACAAGTTTCATCTCGATTGATGGTTGTTTTGGGCTTGTCATTTGGAAACACTGTCGTCACTTCCGGTTATTAGACAGCTCTTCTGTGTCAGCTGTAAGCGACACAGTTGATCCAGCTAAATGAAAAAGCAAAGCGTTCATAAACAATAAGAGTCGTTTATCTGTACACAGGTGAGAAATTGATGTCTTCACGATTATGTAGAGCAATATTAATTTACGTAATGATCAGAAATCCGAATAGGGTGCCTGTCTGTTAGTTTAGATATGCATCAAGAATAGCTAGCTCGCTAACTCGGGGAGCTGGAAGATAGGCTATGTACTTTGTTATGGACCAATGTATTCTTTTCGTGCTGTTTTACTCCACCCGTAGTGTACGATTGTGTTTTTATGTCGGTCACTACCGTAATGAAACCCCAATTTCCTGTTCCGAAACGTAAACATTGGCGTCAGACTCAGTGCACGGTTGACAGTTGTGGGCTGTCAAATGCAGACCAGTGTCGCTTGACCTAAAATCGATAGGCCTACCACTCATTCACAACGTGGTTAAACAATTAAACTACAATTAAACTCTTATCTTATGTCGGATGACTGAATCCACCAGATATTTTGTATCTGTCTCCCATTTCCCTTTCCAGGTTTATACAAAAAAGACAAAAGTTTCCTTCGGCTTGATGTTGTGAGCGTAATGAACATGGATATCCCAGTCACCCTCGTCATCAAAGCCCCGAATCAGAAGTATAACGACCAGACCATCAGCTGTTTCTCGGACTGGACAGTGGAGAAGCTGAAAGCCCATCTGTCTCACGTCTACCCCAGTAAACCGGTGAGAGTAAACCACTTGTCCTTGGGAGTATGGGTGTAATCTTAGGTGTGGATGGTGGGGACATATCACTTTTGACCTTAGCCTAGCTTGTCCCCACCACTTTTTCCATAAACATAATGCAAAAATAGCATACAGACAATTTACCATTGTGGTAAATTGTGCATCACCACTTTCAAAGCCAAACCCACACCTTTCCTTGCTTGGGAGCAGTGCTTGAAGTGTGTGTGTGTGTGTGTGTGTGTGTGTGTGTGTGTGTGTGTGGGGGGGGGGGGGGGGGGGGGGGGGGGGGGGGGGGGGGGGGGGGGGGGGGTTGGGATGCTAACCAAGCATCACTTAGGCCATATTATCACCCTTTTCAAGCAACATGGCTAGCTAGAACCAAGCCTTTATCCCAGTAAACCAATGAGAGCAATGACGGCATTAATCTAGGAGTGACAGTTTGTATGGGCTAGAGTCAGCCTGTTTTACACGTGAGGCGGGTGAGGTATTGCACAATGCAGTGGTTCCTATCTTGTGTGTGGTCTACTCTGCTCCATTGGTCTAGTTGTTGTGTAACTAGGCACGAAAAGACTACTGTATTTTTTCTTCTCTGGCTTCTGTTCCGCTGAATGAGTACAACTAGGCTATTAGTGTAATCTCCTGGCTGGAATCCGGCCTTTAGTAAAATCACAGCAACAACAGTCCTCACAAATTGCATCTGAACATATTTTTTGGAAAAAGCGTGCAACTTTTGTCTTATCAAAGTTGGAAGTCAGAGTTAGAAACATTCTTAGATCCACTCTTACACAGATACAATCTTGGACTTGGACAAAGGACCAACAGATGATTGTAGAATAAGTCATCGATGTGAAGTAGCTCTTTTTCGCTCTCAAAGGACATCAGGTATTTTATGTTATCATAAAAATACATCAACATATTGTGTATTAAGACGTGTATGTACAAGTTTCCCTGGCGACCACATAAAGCAGGCTGAAGCAGAGTATTATGGGGTGCTTGTGGTATTTTACTCCATGATCTGCTGTAGCAGGAATAAGGCCTCCAGGCAGCAGTGTTGCCAGATTGGGTGGTTTCCGCCCAATTGGGCTGCTTTGGACAGCCGTCTGCGGGTAAAAAAATTGGCAATTTGCAGGAAAAAAACGCCCAATTTTTGGCCATAGAAATCAATAGAATTGGCCGTAATATAGTGCTTCCTGGCGGGTTTTGAGCATTTTTTTGGGCTGGAAATCATAAGCCTCATCTGGCAACCCTGCCAGGCAGATTTGACGTCAGAGAGGTCGGATGGTTAACAAACTCCTTTGTTCAACTTCTCACCAGTAATCCGCCAGCCACACCACAGGAGCATACTATTTCACACCGCCACCACAAAGCTTATACACCAGAACCTTTTAATCAATTAGGCGTCCGTCCTAATGCTGTGCCTTATGCCGGACAAGACACTGAAAAGACGGATGGTCTGTCCTAAAGACAGACATCTGGCCACCCCACATAATACATCACACCACCATGGTCAAGCATTACATTCCATTGCATTTGCCAGACGCTTTATAACCAAAGAGAATTTCAAAAGGGGACATAATCATAGTCAACATCACTAACAGATACAAAGTGCATAGAAAATACACAGAACAACAAGTGCAGATGCAAAGAAGGGTTATTATTATTATTATTATTTTAGTCAAGTACTTAAAGTGATACTTACCCATTTTTAAATAATAGGGTTTTACCGTTCTCCTGTACTTTCAACCGTTTTTGGGGGATGGCAGTGCAAATTTTACCTCCATGCTAGCAGTTAACATTGAGTCCTATGAGACCAGCTCGCGGCTAACTGGTCTCATAGGACTCAATGTTAACTGTTAGCTTGGAGGTAAAATTTGCACTGCCATACCCCGAGAACGGTTGAAAGTACAGGAGAACGGTAAAACCCTATTATTTAACTCAAGGGGAGGTGTAAAATAAGCTTATTTCCAAAAATGGGACAGTATCACTTTACGCAGAGTACACACACATGCATATCATGTCTGGGACTAGAGCAGCTCAAGCATTAGTGTAGTCCAGTGGTTCCCAACCTTTTTCTTAGGGGACCCATGTTTTTACTATTTTAAGCTTTGGTGACCCAACCACGCGAGCGCCCGCACGAGACGGAGTCACAAGATGCCCTCCGTTTCCTGCGAAAACTTATTTTAGTTATTTTATTCCTCAATTCGTCTTTGGTCAAATATAGAATTAATGTTTAATGTAGCACTTACAATTTGTTGCGTCTATGCATTTATTAGTTAAATGCTTTGTCTTTTATTCAACATGGGCTATATATATTTAAAACGAAACCCCTTAAAATCAAGAGGGCTCCGCGACCCCCTCTGGATCTTTGGTGACCCATAAGGGGGGTCCCGACCCATAGGTTGGGAACCACTGGTGTAGTAGATAGTCACGATAGATAGAGTCTTTACTTGCTTCTTTACATGGGAGTACCTCATGCATGCATGATCGCCCACTTCTGAATGGAACTATTAAGGCAGGGGTGTCAAACTCTGGCCCATTTTATTCGGCCCG
>NC_085876.1:47272337-47322337 GCF_034702125.1 Engraulis encrasicolus
GAATAGTGGGAATATTTAAATCACCTTTGGATTAAAGAATTGACATACAATTAATTTAATTGAGGTATTTCATCTCAATAGATTTTATTTTTAATTAAAATTTTTAGACTTAGTAGTTTTTTTTTCGAGAAACATTGAGATTTCGGGGGGGGGAAAACACCGCTTATCAATTAATCGTAAGTCGATCGATAAGGCTATCAACTAATGATTAATGAATTAATCGATAATTTGCATCCCCAACAGGAGCGAGTGATGGACGATGGAGTAGGAGACGATGACAGCGACAGCAGTGAGGACGGGAGCGAGGGAGGAGGAGGAGGAGGAGGAGGAGGAGGAGTGATAGACGAGCAGAACGGCTTCCTCTCCTCCGCCTGGGGCTTCATCACCACTTTCTTCACCTCCCTCATCCCCGAGGCCGCCGGCGTGCCCAACGCCGCCAACTGAACCAGGAAGTGGAGTTCATTCAGGAAGTGGATTTGTAGTTTATTGTGAACCGACGACGTCTTGGCGGTTTTGGAAGGAGAAAGACGGTTTATCACATCACAAAGAGGGGGAAACGACTGAATCATGAATTGAAAACGCATCCTCCCTGTGTATTTTCACTGTTGTACATGACCTGGCGTCTAGGCAGTGGCGGAACAATTGCACACAGGGCCCCAGGGCAAAACACTGATACGGCCCCCCCATATGGCCTGCCATGGACACAATAGCCCCCCCAACACCAATACAGAAGGGCCCTGGACCCAGGGGGAAATGCCCCACTTGCCCCCCTGTAGCTATGCCCCTGCGTCTCGGCAGTGTTGGACGTTTGGGCGGTGTCTCATCGCATGACAACAGGAAACAGGATACTGAATCATGAGACTCCTCCCCCAGGACTCGACTGAATCATGAGATTCCTCCCCCAGGACTCGACTGAATCATGAGACTCCTCCCCCAGGACTCGACTGAATCACGAGACTCCTCCCCCAGGACTCGACTGAATCACGAGACTCCTCCCCCAGGACTCTACTGGGACCAATCACAAGGCCCAGGCAACTCTTTAGTGGCTCCCTCAGTCTAAATTGTGGACCTAATTGTGTCTCCAATACACTTCAACCAGTGGCGGAACGATTGCACATTAGGGCCCCAGGGCATGAGACTGAATAGGGCCCCTCATACAGCCTGCCATGGTCACAATAGGGCCCCCACCACCAATACAGGAGGACCCTGGGCCCAGGGGCAAATGCCCTGCTTGCCCCCCCCTATATCTACGCCCCTGACTTCAACTGCATCACGCCCTAAGGACCGTTGCCTCACTGGGAAATGCCCCGTATGCCAGATTACCCCCCCCCCCCCCCCCCCTTCCACTTCTGGTTTTGCTACACCCCATGTCTGCTAAAGTGTTTTCATCTCTACTGTGCATAAAGACTTGGTAGTGATTAACGCAACTGCACTGATATTTCTTCAAATGTCTTGCTTGAAAAAAACATCCTCCCTTCCTCCTCCGATTTGTTCCTGATTTCAACTAGTTAATGTCTGGGCAGTTTGGAGACTTATTAGGGTGGTCCATCACGAGAAGGGGAAACAAATAAATAGGATGCCGTAGTTGGATTTCAAGTTTCATACAGGGTGATCTGGTGTAGATGCTGTCTCCATGTTTGCTGTAACAGTCTTCATCTCCAGTATGGGGGCGGGATTTTACAGCGATAAATGCAACGCCACCAAATGTTGTGTAAAATAATTATTTAAAACCAAACCACCCCTCTCTGCTTTTTGAGACATCTCACACCCTGGTTTCACCTCTTGACATTTTTGGAGGAGAATGGCAAATCAGAACAACTGAATGACTGGACTTGTATTTCTACCTACTTTTGAGGGCAGAGAGAATTTTTTTATGTAGCTGATGTCTTGGCAGTTAAGAGGATAAGGTTAGCTGATTACGACAAGAGGGAAAACTGAACTGAATTATGGGACTTGGAGTTTTGATGGATGGCTTCGTGATGAAGGGTGCTGTACTGTATGGAGACATTTGTTCGTCATGATGAGAGGGAATGACTGAATCACATGACTTGTAACTTAACATTCTTTACTTGTAGTTCTAGTGGATGTCAACTGGAGGAGGGAGATGACTGGAAAAAGATTGTTCATCTGGCCAAGAGGCAACAGGGTCAAAGACGTCCAAAATGGAACTGTCATTCAGTGTAACGGACACCTTCTGCTGACTGTAACTGTAAGAAACATGACTCTTTTTATTTTATTTTTTTCCAGTGAATTCATGAAAGCCTCGGCTGTCATCCATTCACTTGAAACAATTTAAAAATCATGGTTTTTTTACCTTTACAGTCAGCAGAAGGTATCCGTTACACTGAATGACAATTCCTTTTTGGACGTCTTTGACCCAACAGCTGAATTGTAGTTGTTATTGGAGTTGTACCCAGTGCTTGAAGAGTGTGTGGGGGGGGGTGGACTCAGGGCAAGCCAATTCCTCTTCCTCATAATTTTCATCATCAGTGTTCTGGCAGAACTTATCTTATCTCGTGCACCGCATTTTATGAGTTCAAATTAGGTTTTTCAAAACGCGTGCAGGTAATAGGTCTACAAAAACGTGACGTGTACTGATTTGGTACTGATGAGACTGTTGGAAAATCAGGGTTCCTGTACTTCTTTTTGGATGGTATTTTCGGACGATTAGGGTTCCTGCACCTCTTTTTTTCCACTTCAAGCACTGGCTGTACCTGATATAATGCCTCAGTACAGTCATTGGGCTCAATAGATAGATGTCAGCGGCAGCGCTGCCTGGAAGGGCATGTTCATTTTGACAAGAGATAAGAACTGAATAATGGGACTTATTGTAGTTGTTTTCAAAGTGAGGAGTCCGCACACTTAACATCCCTTTTGTTGTTCTTTTATTATTTCATGGCTGGATTACGTTTTGACTTCAGCAGTCTTCAGCAGATTTTGTATTTAGACTTATTGTAGTTGTCCCTGAGCGCCATGGCACTGTACATCATAAATATGAACACTAGATGAACACCACGCTGATCTCAGCCTTGTAGTGGAACGAATAGCTATGTCAGATTGACGCTATGTTTACCTGGCATATACATGGGTTTTTTTTGTTTGTTAACACGTTGTTGAGAGAAGGGGCAAGACACTGGCAGCCAACCAAGTGAGACTTTTTTTTTTTTTGACCGACAGCGGTTTCCAATAATCAGAGGTTGAGTTGTGCGCAGCTAGTTTCGCGCAGTCAGGAGAAAACAAAAATGTAGAACCCATGTATTGTCATCGATCAGTGACAAGGCAATACGCGTATAACCCTGTAGGTGGCGGTACAGTCTATGAAAAACATCATTATACAGTACCATGCTAAGCCAGCGCCCAGGGTTGGGTGGTCATCCCAAAAGGCTGAACACGCCATCTAGTGTTTATGTCTGGACATGGCGGAGGTGTGTGTGTGTGTGTGTGCGCGTGTGTGCGCGTGTGTGTGTGTGTGTGTGTGTGTGTGTGTGTGTGTGTGTGTGTGTGTGTGTGTGTGTGTGTGTGTGTGTGTGTGTGTGTGTGTGTGTGTGTGTGTGTGTGTGTGTGAGACAACTGAGTTAGGGGACTTATTGTAGTTGTCCCTGCCGTCATGGCACTGTGGAGATGAGTGTGTGTGTGTGTGTGTGTGTGTGTGTGTGTGTGTGTGTGTGTGTGTGTGTGTGTGTGTGTGTGTGTGTGTGTGTGTGTGTGTGTGTGTGTGTGTGTGTGTGCGTGCGTGTGTGTGTGCACGTGTACATGTACGTGTGTGTGTGCGTGTGTGTATATGTGTGCACGCGTACAGTGTGTGTGTGTGCATGCATGTGCGTGCGTGCACGTGTGCGTGTGTGTATATGTGTGCGTGTACAGTGTGTGTGTGTGTGTGTATACAGTGTGTGTGTGTGTGTGTGGGGCCTGTTCCAGAGCGTAGTAGACTATGCACATCGCCTCCCCCTCTACTGTGAATCCAAACATCTGAGCAGGTCCCTGTAAATTAGACAGACAAACCCAAGTGTTTAACAGAAGAAGCGATAAATGTGTCTTATTTCAAACGGCAGTCTTACAGTTAGTTCCAGATTAAGAGTGAGGAGAGGTCCGATCATTCTATGTGCAGTAGTTGACTCTACTCTAGAGAGACGCACAAGAATCTGTGTGTGGTTTGAGATTTAAAAAAAAAGATAATAATAATTTTGTTTGTTTGTGGTGAGGTAAATGCATTAGAGGGAATTGATTCTCCCTATTGTGTCCACTCGGCATGTGTGTGAGTGAGTGTGTGTGCTTATTATAAGTGGTTTTGTACATCATGGCAGTCAAGTTAGTCGGTAACACTTTACTTGACGCTGGTGTCATATGCATGTCATTACAGTGTCATAACAGTGTCATGACACAGTTATGCACGTGGCCTTAAGTGACTTTTGGTTATGGTTGTCTTTGCCATAACCGAATGTCACTAAAGGCCAATAGTCATACAATGTTTATGACATGGACATAATGTTTATGACTTATCTATCTGTGTCATGACACTATTATGACACTGTAATGACATGCTTATGACACCGGCATCACGTGAAGTGTTACCAGTTAGTCTTCGACATGAGCAGAGGAACAGCTGTGAGTGAGTTAGCCCGTGGCTACATTGTTACATTGTCATTTTTAACATTTAAAAATGTTTAACGACTATTTTCAGTACAAACAAACAAAAAAACAGACAAAACAAGCGAAGAAAGCTTCATTGTAAAGCTGTAACACGGCCCTTGATGTGTGTGGTCATTGTGTGATCGTTACACTGTATGTATATGCTTGATTATGTGATCTGTTACATAAAAGGAGGTCAAGAACACCAAGTCGAAACACTTTCTCGTCTGTTTTCTATTTCTTGTATGACTGTCTTGTTTGACTGTGACCTTTGACTAAGACTTAAGAAGCACCGACTTGTTACAGTCATTTAAAATACTGTTAATTAGTATAAGTCAGGACTTGACACTGGCACCTGCCAAGCGGCCAAATGCTGGTAAAACTTGGCTGTGGCTGGTAACAATTTCAGTGTCACTAGCCAATTTGGCAGGTAGCTTATTCTATGGTATGATTGCAGGGCTTTGAACCGTTATTTTTTTCCAAACGTTCCGTTCCGAACAGAAACGGAATTATAACGTTTCCGGTTTTGAGTTCCACCAATAAATTGACGTTCCCGAACCGGTTAGAACCAAAAAATATTGTTCCCGGAACGGTTAATTTCGTTCCTGTCAGCTGATTACTCCCAATAGGCCTAACTGACAATAACCAAGAAAGACGGAAGTGCAAATGAGTCAGCCTACTTTCAAAACTGCTTATTCAAGCGGATGAAAAGAATATCCTCCAGAATTTTATCATTCAGGGACGACCTAAGCGGAGAAGCAGAGAATAAACCTCAATTATGAAAATGTGCGCTCTACGCTGACTTGGGTCACGGGGAGCACTATGATGGACATTGTGAGTTTGTGCATATTTGAAGCGGCCATGGATGCCCAATAACGCCGAAACATTGTCGGTGCGCTTTACACGCGCTTCCCTGCAATGTCTTACAATAATGCAATGCAAACTCTGTCCTTTTGTATGACAGTGGTTTCTCTTAATTAAGATGTGGAGTGAAGACTTTGTAATATACAGCTCTCTCTCCATTCAGTCATAGAATATCTGATGTCACACAGGACGTGAACCTCAGCCGTCATGGTAAGGTGCGCAGGAAAATAATGACTTTTTTTTTAGTTTGAGGAACGGTATTAACCGGTATTAACCGGTTACCATTATTTTTAAATAAGTGTTCCCGTTCCAGAACATAAAAAATAATGTTTCCGGTTTCGTTTCTGTTCCCTGTAAAATACAAAAAGTTCCTGGTTTCGTTTTCGTTCCTTGAACCGGTTCGAAGCCCTGATGGTATGACATATCAGAATAACGAATGTTCTGCACATTGCCCCTTGTGTATCAATTGCTCGTATTTAAGTTCAAGAACAAGCTCAGTTACTCCGTTTCTATCTGTTTGTTTTATTTCAATGTAGGAACCCACACGCTCATCTTCTTGCTTTAAGCACCTCATCTTCTGAGGTTAGATGTACAGCTCGATGATTAAATAAAAAGAAAGAAAGAAATTGCGGCTAGTAGAATAACCGGATGGCTAGTGACTCGGAAAACCACTAGCCACAGTGTCCGGCAAGCGGAAAAGTTAATGTCAAGCCCTGGCATAAGTATAATGAAACGATAGCAGAATAAGTACCATGGTCATTTCACTTTTGCTGTGTGCAGAAGGTTGAAGGGTATATGTATGTAAAGGTACTGTTATGCATGTTGCTTAGTAAGCTGTTATTCAGAACTATTTAACACTGGACCTGAAAGTATGCATCTGTGTTGAAATATGTCAAATGGCAGTGTGATGAAGTGGTGTGATAAGTCATCACACACACACACACACACACACACACACACACACACACACACACACACACACACACACACACACACACACACACACACACACACACACACACACACACACACACACACTACATCCTGGTCTTACAGTTTAATGAAGAACAGCTTGAGAGCAGAGTGACTAGACCTTTGACCTAGTTATCAGTCACATAATTTTGTACATCATTTTCTATTAAAGGGACACTGTGCAGGAAATGGTCAAAAAAGGTACTGCAACTATGCTGCTCATTGAAACTGGGCTGCCTATTGCCAGATTTGATCTTTACATGACAATTTACTGAGTAATAAACAAATATTTTCTAGTATGGTCCAAGTAGAGTCATTTTTGCTGCTAAAAATGGCTATTTTTGGAAATTCAAAATGGCGGACCATGGAGAAGATCCCCCCCTTTTCATGTATGAAAAGTGCAATTTTTCCAGTCATAATGAATACTTAAAATTTGATGGTGGTGGTAAGTATTCATGAAAAAGGTAACATTAGTGAATGGGCAGCATGAATTCTGGCAATAAACAACTAAAAATCTCACACAGTGTCCCTTTAACTTACTGTGATGAAGTTATGTAATGCTGAAATCTGGCAGACATAACGTGGATGACCTGTTTCTCACTCTTGTAAAGTGAAAGTGAAAGCCCATTGGGAAACTCCAACTCCCATTGTCATTGTGACACAGCACTCCACAGCACACAAGTGAACACTGCACACAGCACACAACGAAATTGCATTTATGCCTCACCCGTGCAAGGGGGCAGCCCTCAGTGGCGCCCCATGGGGAGCAGTGCGGTGGGACGGTACCATGCTCAGGGTACCTCAGTCATGGAGGAGGATGGGGGAGAGCACTGGTTGATTACTCCCCCCACCAACCTGGCGGGTCGGGAGTCGAACCGGCAACCTCTGGGATGCAAGTCTGACGCCCTAACTGCTCACCCATGACTGCCCCATTTTTGAATTTGAATATGTAGGGTGGAGTGCCTGCATTCAGATACAAGCGGCGAGCTAGGAGCGATCCCTCTGTATTGCTTCTCTCATGATGAAACCATCACATAAAACCAATTGAAGGTGAACGTCTTGCTTCAAAGGATTCTGGATTCAAAGCGAGAGCGAGAAGACCCAGGCAGCACAGAGCTGAAATGCTTTCATAATATCCTTACAGTTTAGTACGGGTCAGGGTATAGGCCTAGTCATACCCACCCAGGCACTCGCTGAATAGAGAGCAGAGAGGGTGCATCCCAATATGTGACCTTGCCTCCTCCACTTGTGCTTGTCTCCTCGCCCCGCCTCCTGGCCCCTCCTCCGTGGAGAAAATGATAAAGTTTTCCAGCTGTCAGCCTAGCCACAACAACTTTTGAGGGACTGTTTTTCATTCACCATAACAATTGCACACGAGAAAAAGACTTTACAATTGCGCTTTTGCAAGATATTGAATTCATTTTCCGTTGTCAGTGACATCATCATGAGATCACAAGCAGGCAAGTGAGCAAGGGAGGAGGGAAGTCCGCATATTGGACTCCACTCAGACTCAGCAAAGCAGAACTGAAAGATGTGAAAGGAAATTCACCCACCAGACTCAGGTCAGTAGTGCACACTGTTGAGCGGAGGACAGTCCTATAGGCCTACACTAGTGTTTCTCAACCGGGGTGCCGTGGCACCCTGTGGTGCTGCGGAAACATGGCTGACGGTATGTGAAATTGACCCAAATAAATAAATAAATTATGTAATATAATACATATTTTGTCTAAATTAACAAATGAATGCTTAGTCAGTGGAATCTTTCATCTACCATGTACGCACAATGGGGCTTACACCCCACTTTGAGAAACACTGCACTTCAGAGTGGCCACAGGCCTCGTTCATCACACTAGGCCACATCATATTCAGGTTATTTATCAGAAGTTACGGTATCTTATCCAGTGACAAGTGGTGAGCCTAGGGCAGTGGTTTTCAACCGTTTTGGAGCCAAGACAAGGCACACATTATTCAAAGACAAAATGCAGAGGCACGCACAACACCGATTGTAAATGTCAACCGAAAATAAAACTCTGTTGCCTATATTTACAGCCCTGATTCTATACTTTTCCATGGCACAACAGATGATCTCTGACGGCACTCTAGTGTTCCCCGGCACAGTGGTCGAAAAAACACAGACCTAGGGTACTAGTCACCCCGAAACAGGGCCGGATTAAGTTGGCCTGGGGACCCTAGGCTGCAGGTAGCTGTGGGGCCCCCAAGACGGCAAATCTCGCTACAAATGTATATAGACAGTGTCATAATTACCACCTAGGAATTAAGGATAACTTATCTATCAATTGTACTGAAGACAACAGATACATTTTTCCATATTGAATCTTGTCACAATTTTGCTATTTTTTCATTTTTGGCCAATCAGGGGCCCCCTGGCAGCTGGAGGGGCCCTAGGCTGCAGCCATGTCAAGCCTGTGCGTTAATCCGGCCCTGCTCCAAAACCCCATACTCATGTCATATGGGCCTTGATCAGGGGGCACAATGGAAACAGCTTTCGAAGCAGAAGAAGTCGATTCTGGTGCCACATACTTTACTCCCAAATATGTGCCATTTGTTTTGGCACAAAGTAGTACCGCATTTCCTTAAATAATTGCAAATAAATAAGAACAAAATACATTCATTACACTGTTATGAAATACATGACATAATTGCTTACATGCGCATGTTTTCAAGTTGTGCTGATTTCAAATAGCAGCAGCCTCCTTCAGAAGTGTCTTATTTATCCAGAGGGCAGTGTGGTGGCTGTTTGAGCAGGGCATTGTGGTGCGATAACACTGGGGAGCGTGTCTATGTTCCCACAGCCCATTGGTCCCACAGCCCATTGGTCCCATATCACTAAGATTTTTAACATTATTTGTAGGCCTATTGGTTCTCTTAGTTTACTTGAAAATGTGGGAACATGGAGTTGTAGAGCATGGGGCTTATATTTAAATAATTTCTTAAAACTGTGGGAACATGGAGCAGCAGGAATAAGCTGGGACCATATGGGTTGTGGGACCAATGGGCCGTGGGACCAATGAGCTGTGGGAACATAGAGCTGACCCCTAACACTGGCATCATCATTTGTTCGCCAAGTGGGTACTGTACTCATAGGTATGGTTATGTAGCTGAAGTACAACGCAGGTTCTGCCTAACTATGGGTAGTGAGAACTGTTCACCCCTCCCTTTTTAAATGCTTACATACAGTACGGCTGGTGGAGATCTTGTCTTGTCTGCTCTCTTGTCTCCGCTCCAATGCAAACTCCTGCTGTCCTTGCTGCCTGTCGAGAGTCTCTTTTCATTATTCAATCGATGACCATTATCTGTCCTCATGACTAAACACACCCACACTGTCTGTGTGTTCATCCATTCATGTAATAAATTGTTTAAAACTAGCAGGAGAAAAGGGATGAGGGTTGAGACTGTGCTCTCAGATGTGCAGTGTGCTGTGAGTCAGTGTCCTTGTTGACATCCTGCTATTAGGCTGCCCGGCCGCTGTGGTTATGAAATGATTCCATGCTCCTGATCCCAGATACCAGTGTTGGGAAAGTTCATTTTCAAAGTTTCAAGTTCAAAGTTCAGTTCACACTTTTCAAAATGAACGATTGTGTTGATAGTTCATAATTGCTGATAGTTAATTGTTTGTTCATAGTTCCAAAAATGAACTAGTTCTTCTTGCAATTGGTCGTTGCATACTAGTATATTGTTCAATATCAGTGGCAAATCCTACATTATACCACAGACAACAGCAGTTTTTTTTATCAGTGAAAATATACGTGTTAAATGTACATATTTTGCTGGGTTTTGAACACTATAGAAATGTGGAACCCTTTTTAACAAGCGTGCATGTAGTTTGTTCGCAAGCACCAGAATTGAACGCTTTCATAGTTTGTTCATTAGGCAACAAATAGTATGCATGGAGCCTAGTTCACATTCGCCCAAATTATGAACTAGTCTATGAACTTTAGTTCATTGAACTATAGTTATGGAATTATACTGCCAGGTACTGACCCTAAGGCATTTCATTATACAATTTGCTTTTCAAAAAAAACTTCTCGCTCAACTTGTCTCAGTATGTTCATATAAGGGTAGCCTACCACTTGAAACCAATGTGTTGGTGTTTTGTATACAGCGAGGTATGTGGAGTGTGTTACTCAATGTATATGTGAGGCCTTTTCAATGTCTGCTTTCTCAATCCTCTTTCTCAAGGTCGCTTCTGGCAAAAGCATTATATAATTACCTCTGCCAAGCAGGGCTGCCACTAGGCATAAGCAGAGTATAAGCAGTGTGCTTAGGGCCTCAACCACTCTGCCCCCAAAAGGGGGGCCTCATAAGTTGAGATTGACTAAAAAAATGTATTATTATTAGGCTATTATTTAATAAGAGGGGGGGCCTCCTGACCCGTTATGCTTGGGACCTCCAAGACCTTAGCAGCGTCCCTGCCGCCAAGGAGGTCATGTTTTCGGTCGCGTTGGTTTGTTTGTGTGCCTGTCTTGTCTGTCTTTCAGCAGGATAACTCAAAAAGTTATGCACAGCTTTTGATGATATGTTGTGGAATTTTTGGAAATGACAAAATGAAAAAGCAATTCTTTTTTTGGTGGTGATCCGGATCCTGGAATTGAAAAAGAAAAGATTCTTCTGACACCATTGCAGGATAGGGCAAATTTTGACATTCCAGTTTCTAACTTCACAAAAACAAGGCAGAAACCAGTCAAATGTTCTATCAAACAGCTTCCTTGACAGAGTTCTGGACTCTCTGAGTGCGTCTTTAGTTCACGTATGTTATTATATCCATAGGCGCACTCTCAGTGTTTTTCCACATGTGGTTTCTATTTATTTTCTGTTTTTTTTATTAGTTTGACTACTACCTTCAGTAAGCGGTTCCTCTGTCCTCTAGGACTGGACTGGCTATCTGGCATAGTGGGCATTTCCCGGTGGGCCCTGCACCCTTGTGGGCCCCTATTTTCAGAAATGTAAAATAAATAATAATAAAAAAAAAACCACTTTTTTTTTTTGCATTTCTGAAAATAGGGGCCCACGAGGGTGCAGGACCCACCGGTGAGTCAGTTCTGCGCCACTAATTTGAGGGGTCTCTTTATGCCAAAAGTGCCAAGGGCCCTATTTCTCCCCTATGAAAGGCCCCTTTAAGTCAAAATTGCCCGGGCCCTATTTCTCCCCTATGAAAGGCCCCTTTAAGCCAAAAGTGCCGGGGCCCTATTTCTCCCCCTGCTGTACTCTATTCCAAGGTTTCTTCTGGCACCAGCATCATCATTATTATTATGCTGTGCATGATGTCCTTCTCATCAGGTCCACTTTCAGTGCTTTGTCCAGACGCCTGTTGTGAAGTATGACTACACGCCATAAGTGCTTTCAATTCATTGTGTGTTTTATAGATTACGGCCACCTCCAGTAGGCGGATTTCTATTCATTTTGTGTTTTGTAAGCAGTTTTGTTATTCTTTGTGAGAGTTATGACAACATGCGCAGGAGGTCATCATGTGTAACCATGCCAGGCTGAAGCTGAAGAGGCCATGATTTGTAATGCAGGCCTATAAATAAACAGGTCTGATTTTCTCAATTGTACAGTATTATGACTTAACCGTGGCACTAATCAGGCTTACTTGTGGCTAACTCTGAATGTGGTTGAGTGGGGGGGGTTTGTAATGGCCCAAAACAGCCATGCTATTGTGATATTTATAGAAATGGAAACAACACCCTCTGCTTTCGTAAGGTACTCAAACGTCTCCTGTGACAATAATATGGGCTTTCAAGATTTTTTTTTTAATGGTAGGCCTACTACCTTTGATTGCCATTGTTGGGACTTTGTAAGAGTTTTTTCATCATGTTATGAAATGTAACAGTGCACACCATGCTGCCTCCGGAAAACTTTGCTGATCACTGTTTACTTTAACTACCAGTACAGAGGGCCGGATTAATGCACAGGCTAGATATGGTTGCAGCCCAGGGGCCCCCAAATGCCCGGGGGCCTCCGACTGGGCAAAAGTGTTTGTGTCTGTGGGAGGGGGGAGATGCAGAATCGTGAGAAGATGCAACATTTAAACATTCATCTGTCCTGATGAGTAGATGGTAGAAATCTTATCCTTAATCCCTAGCTCATAATTATGACCAAGATTATGTATATTTGTGGCAAAATTTGCCTTCCGGGGGGTCCACAGCAACCTGTAGCCTAGGGGCCCCTAGGCCATCTTAATCCAGCCCTGAGTACACAACATTATTATCACCACACAATTGTTGAATTATAACGACATAGTCACATTTAAGAGATATATAACAATTTCATAGTTGTCATTTCTAATAACTAGGTACATTAGGCATGGGCAACTTTCATGATAAAGAGGGCCACATTTTTTTATTGCCATCATCATTGTGCCATATTGACCACAGATCTGACTGCAACTCTGAGAGTTTAAGGCAGTGGTCTCCAATTACAATTATTTTTTCAGCAAGGGCCAAATTATGTGGAACAGGCAACCTTTGGGCTACAAGTCTGACGCCCTAACCGCTTACCCATGACTGCCCACTGGTGTAATATATGGTCTACTGCAGTGGCCTGCAATTGTTCTTCCTCAAGGGCCAAACTATGGAGCACAAATGAGGCAGAGGGCCAAACAAATCGCCCGACCGTATGGCCACAAATAGCAACACACGTTTTCATTTGTTCCAATGTCATGGCGCGGGCCAAATGTTTGCCATGCCCGGGCCTGATCTCATCAGAAGACGTTCCGTCTGATAATATTATTATTATTTTACTTATGCTTTATCTATGGGCCACACAGAGTGAGGAGTCGGGTGAATCAGGGCACAAGAGATTTAGATGTAATTATATTGCTACTACATAGCCTCCAGATGTGACTCGAGATGTCCTTGAAAGAGGCAAGTGGACGCACATCCCATTCCACACACCTGCACCCACGCACGTACACACACACACACACGCTGTGGGTGGTCCCAATAATTTCTGTCCACAGATGAGATACCATTGCACATATAGTCCTTTTATTGCTTTTTAAATAACAGTTTTACAAATAAAAAATATTATTATTACTATATATAGTATTTTTGAACAGATATAGTGTCGGGAGTCCAGTGGCTCCCGTCTGGCTGTGTGCTTGACCGACCGTCCCGACTGACTATCATATCAGACAGTAGTGTAGTCGTCATCATCATACGTAACGTAACGTGAGACTGTCATCCTTGGTCTCTACCAACAGACTTAGTGTTCCCATGAAGACTTCTCTTCTTGTGACACTTTTTTTTATAAAGTCCACTGCAATAGGAAACAGATACTTAGATGATACACGCACGCTTCACAACGGGATATATAGTACGTCCACACTCAGTATAGTGACTGTGATACATACAGGAACACCATCTCAAAAATGACACGCCGAAAAAGCAGAAAGACTTTTTTTTTGTTGAAAAAACACATTCCGTTTTTCTTTTTTGTTTCTCCCCTTGAATGACCGGTGTGATCATTAAGGCTGTGACACCTTTATATGATATATAAAACCTCATATTTGAGGTATAAGTCAATAAAAGACAACAAAAACCAAAACGAAAAAGAAAAAAAACATTTATAAAACAACATGTACTGTTAAAACAGTTTTAAACACATTGCGATGTTTGATGAGTGGTGTTCAACGTAGTGCATATTCACTAACACACATGTGGAGTGGCTGTGGTGCCACATACATCTCATGATGTCAATGTGTGTGTGTGTGTGTGTGTACCATAACACAGCAGGGAAATACAACACATTACAGATATCTGCCTTATGTTGACATAGTCGTCATGTCATGTGTGATGTATGATTTTAGATCTGTTCACTTCAGATGCTCTGTTTGGCCACGATGATGTGAAACATCTTCCTCTATGACCACTGTGTCTAAGAGTCTTTATTCGCTTCTATCTTGACGTACTTGACGTACGGTAGTCCTTCCTTTCAGCTCAGCACTCATGTTTTTTAATAAAATAAATTGTCACCATGCCATACAGAACCCCATCAGGCCCTGTTCCACAAGGCACCGCCATTTATACACAACATTACAGTACGCTCTTCTTGTCTTCCACCGATAGGAAACAGACAGGTGTGCGTTCCAATATGCGACCTTGCGTCCTCCACTTGGGCTTGTGGCCTCACGTTTTGCTGATGCCCCACCTCCGTGGAGAAAACAAGTAAGTTTCCCCGCTGTCAGCCTAGCCACAATATTTTTTTTGGAGGACTATTCTTCATTCACCATCCAGTTTGCAAATGACAAAATGACTTTACAATCGAGCTTTTGCGAGATATTGAAATATGATGCTGATGCCAGTGATGTCATCACGACATATTACTTTCTGGTACGAGGCCACAAGCACAAGTGGAGGACGCAAGGTCACATATTGGAACGCACTCAGGTACACGGGGGAGGATGTGAACTTGGGAGGGGTCGACTGGTGGGTTGGTATGGTGTGCACAGAGGGACAAACAGCTACAGGGTACAAAAGAACACTGACACACACACGTCACAAATGTATCTGACAGTACACAGTGAAACCACTGAAGAGGAGGGGGATTTGGTGAAGTCACAAACACCGGGCTTTAAGGTTGTTTTTTTTTAAAATCCATAGAAAAATAAATAATATCATAAAATAAAAGGCTTCTACTTTAAGATCTGCAGGGCTCACGTCAATATTATACACGTCATGTTAAATCTGACGACACAGCTGACTACCATGTACAGTACGAGACTACTGTTGAACAGAGGGAGGGGGGTGGTCAAGAAAAGGTGCAAAACTTTGCCCTCGAGTCCCGTATTTTATAACACAGGACTCAACAGTGGCTGGGAAAGGGGCGGGAAAATACCATACAAAGAATTCATAACAAAATAAACCAATCATATCCACTCAGAACAATTCTATTGCTTTATGTGGCAGACGTGTGTAAACATTCAATGGCATTATCTTGTCTCTTGAATATATTAATATGAATGACATTCACTTCAAGAGGATACCATGTGTCTCTTCCCCCCCTTACAGACCTGAACTATAAATAAGTGTTTACAGTGGGGGCCACACACACACACGCACGCACGCACACACGCCCACACACGAAAACACACACACCCATGCATCCGCATTCGCACACACTTCAACACAGAGGTCATAGCAGCACACAGACAGTAACTTGTCATCAAATCTTCGTTCAGTACAGCAGTTCAATTAAAATAAAATACTACAAGGGGTCTTTTAAATCTCTTTTGTCTTTGAAAAAAAGACTGTGGTGTCTTTTAAATATCTTTTTTTAAGCTACTGTGATAAGATGTTTTCATTTTTTTAAAATGGCAAGAACACCAATAATTCACAAACCTGTCAACTCAACTCAGACTGCAGAGACAGAAACAAAGACACACTCTCTAACACCATCTCTTGTACTGAACAAAGTGACCAACCAATCATATTTAATATATTTTTAAATGCAGAATTATAAATCCTGCTCTAAAATGAAATTGTGTGTGTGTGTGTGTGTGTGTGTGTGTGTGTGTGTGTGTGTGTGTGTGTGTGTGTGTGTGTGTGTGTGTGTGTCATGGCTCCTGTACTTTTGGCATCAAGGGAGGAAGGGGTGGTAGAGCAGCAAAGCTCTGCATGGCCTGTGCGTGTTTTTTTTTACTGAATGTGTTTGTTTGTGTATATGTGTGTGTGTGTGTGTGTGGGTGTGTATATGTGTGTGTGTGTGTGTGTGTGTGTGTGTGTGTGTGTGTGTGTGTGGGTGTGTATATGTGTCTGTGCGCTGTGTGTCTGTTGTGTGTGTGTGTGGTGCAACTTATAGGATACTCCATGCCACCCACCAAGCAGTCTCTGCTGCAATTGATCAGTCTGTCCACTAGGTGGTGCTGCAGTGAGTGAGGGAGGGAGGGAGGTCCCAGCAGGTCATTTTAGGGGGGTCTCAGACCTGGCTTGACCCGATTCAGGAGGACAGGGTTGGGGGTGGAGAAGGGGGCATTTCAGGACTAGCTGGGTCACAGTAGAGTCTTGGTTGGGGGGTTCTAGGTGGGGGCAGAAGTGAGTGACCCCCCCCCCCCTCTTCTCATTTCCACATTTCCAACCCCTCTTCCTTTCTCATCATCATCCTCCTCTTCTTCTTCTTCACAGCGACGTCTCGGCCCCCATATTCTCCAGCTCAACACTCATCCTCACACACGCCACCTTCTCCTGGCTGTGGAGGGATGGAGGGATGGAGAGAGAGAGAGAGAGAGATGGGGGGAGAGAGGGATGGAGAGAGAGAGAGAGAGAGAGAGAGAGAGAGAGAGAGAGAGAGAGAGAGAGAATGAGAGAGGGGGGGGGAGGTGGAGGGAGAGAAAGAGAGATAGAGAGAGAGAGAGAGAGAGAGAGAGGGAGGGAGAGAGAGAGAGGGAGAGAGAGAGAGAGAGAAAGGGAGATAGAGGGAGAAAGGGAGAGAGTGAGTGAGTGAGTGAGAGAAAATAGTGTGTAGGAGCAGATGGAGAGAGAGGGAGAGAGAGGAGAAAAAGAAAGGAGGATAAGTCAGAAGGAGAGGAAATGGTTTAGAGCACTGCTTGTGCAGGTGTGTGTGTGTGTATGGGGGGGGGTTGGGGGTGGTGGTTTAGGTTGACTGGAAACAGTGTGTGTGTGAGTGGATGAGTATGTGTGTGTGTGTGAGAGTATGTGTGTTTGTGTGTGTGTGTGTGTGGGGGGGGGGTTGTGAGAGTTGGGGGCAGTACTACCTGTCGCTCTTCTTGATGGCGTTTGTGTGGGCCACCGCTTTCCATGCTGAGCTTTTGTTCATTTCATCAGTGATATTAACAGCCGACACATCAGTGCTACATGCAGGACACACACACACACACACACGCACACACACACACACACACACACACACACACACACACACACACACACACACACACACACACTCGCACACGACCACACACACAGACGCACACACACGCACACACACACACACACGACCACAAACACAGGAACAAAAAACACACAAGAAGCGCACAGTAACACAAAAGCAGAGGTGAGACACACACACACACACATTATTCACACATTACACAGGCAAGCCTGATGGCCATAGCATGAGGGCATCACCGGTACAGATGAGATGGCATACTGTACGTATATGTGAGTGCCACAACACAACACAACACAACACAACAGCTGACACATTACTGTGATAGCGGACGGCTACCCTCGGCTCACTCGGGCACATGGTTTGGTGACAATCAAAGGGTTAATTAAAGGACCAGTTCAGTCAATTTCAACATGCAGTTGTAATGCTCACACTACCCTGGACTTGTCAGTATCCGATATTTTTTTTCTTCTTCTTCTTCAGCCGTTTCCGAGATCCTGGTCATTGTAATGGGGGCAGCGCTTTGTTTACATAAAAAAAACAAAACACATTTTTATTTATTCCCAAAAACATCCAAAAGGTTATAAAACATCAGCAGACAACTAGCAAACAGCGGTACCTTTCGGGAAAATATTTGAAGTAGACCTATTTAAAAAAAAAATCAAATGTAAACAAACGCTGCCCCCATTAGAACAGCTCATATCTCGGAAAGGGCTGAGCCGAAAAGTATGGCATCACCGGGTACTGACAAGTCAAGGGTAGCGTGAGCAATACAACACCATATTGAAATTGACTGAACTGGTCCTTTAAGTCAGTGATACCGATCCTAATCGATACGTCTCATAGCTTTTGATCTTTCATAGTGTGTCCAGGCCAGACAGAATTGTATCGGCGTATCGGAGTTCCCGCACCAGTTACAGTGCAGTACAAGTGCCTATCTGCAAACTATTCGCGTTCAGAGGTTGTGTACCAGGCTTGTACGAAATTCCGAATGGAAAGAATTTCAATTCAAAGTAATGCCATAATACGAACACTAGGTGGTGGTGTTCTATGTACTTTCAATGGGTGGTGTAGATTAGAAATTCAAGGTAGTGGCACCACCTAGTGTTCGTATTATGGCATTATTTTGAATTGAAATTCTTTCCATTCAGAATTTCGTACAAGCCTGTTGTGTACTGTGGGCGACCGTGTCTTACCCAGGTGAGCCCGCTGGCGTCTGGCTTGTCATCAGGGCTCATGGGCAGTCATGGGTAAGCGATTTGAGCGTCAGACTTGTATCCAAAAGGTTGCCGGTTCGACTCCCAACCCGCCAGGTTGGTGGGGGGAGTAATTAACCAGTGCTCTCCCCAATCCTCCTCCATGACTGAGGTACCCTGAGCATGGTACCGTCCCGCCGCTCTGCTCCCTTGGGGCGCCACTGGGGGCTGCCCCCTTGTACGAGTGAAGCATGAATTCAATTTCGCAGTGTGCAGTGTGCAGTGAAGACTTGTGTGCTGTGGAGTGCTGTGTCACAATGACAATGGGAGTTGGAGTGGTGTTCGCAGAAACAAAACAAGATTTTTTTGATGTTTACTTCTCGAACTTCAACTTTCATGCTCAGATTACTGGTGCTAACATATCAATCATGCTAGGTTAGGAGGATGAACTGTCGACCTGAACACGCTATGAGAGAGCTCAGGCATCAGGCTCCTCTGTTAGGAGTCACTCGTTATTTACCCTGAGATAGATCACTTACATCATACAAGTTAAACAGAATAGACACTTTTTTGTTTTTTTGTTCAACGCTTTTACTTCAGTTCGTCTCTAAACCATGTAGTGTAGCCCACGACCCCATGACACACCGCTACACACACATATCATGTGCACTCGTCCACAAACATCATCTGTTTCACACACACAGCACTGGTAAGTACTTAGTGCACTATCGTGTGATATTAATATCAGTTGAGTTTCACTTGACAATTAACGTCCCACTCTTCAAAGGAAGAATGAAGTATTGCACTCTCTCACACACACACACACAGACACAAACACACTTTGTTTTCAATTTTGCAGTGCTGCAGCAAAATGCTCATTATCTTGCTGTAACAGACATCTTTGGAGGTGAAAAAAAACACACGGTTGTTTGTTTGTAAAGCTGCAGCTATTGTGGTGGTTAGCTTGCTCTTGAAAGCTCTCTCTTTCCCTCTGGCCATGGCTGCGGTACGGTACCAGCTTGTTAAAAGCGGTCCATGGTACACCACCCCACTAGACTACACCATGGCCATGGCCGCGGGCGGCACGTGGCAGTGTACTGTTAGCATAGTAGCCTATGGTGAGACCGAAGGTTAGACTAGTAGCCGTAGTAGTAGCTGTTTCAACAACGCAGTCTCACCCCAAGTAGTCAATTTCTGACTACCTTGGACCAGACTGCAATTTTTGACGTCTTGGGTATTCCTTCCACGTCACATTTTGACTATGTGGCCTAACCCTAAACCTATTCCTAAACCTAACCTCAATGACGTTATGCTGCCACAAGGGGGCGCCTTTGAGGACATAGTCAAAATGTGACGTGGAAGGAATACCCAAGACGTCAAAAATTGCAGTCTGGTCAAAGGTACTCAGATATTGACTACTTGGGGTGAGACTGTGTAGCTGTTTCAACCATGACGGGCCATGCAGGATTAAGCTGCGTTGGCGTTGGCAATAAGCTTCTTAAGGACACGACACCCACCCCATGGGCCTCTTGATCCTTGAAGGAGGTGCAGGACACTACCTGTATGCGGTAGGCTCTGAACAGGACACAGGAAGTACAGCGGGGCTTAGCGTGGGGGCTACTGGATGTCCTTTCACATCCATGAGAGCTACAGACTTCACAGTCATACGTACATAATCAATATCATGTAAATAAACATTTTCAAATGGGGGGCTTAGTGTGGAGGCTATGTCCTATCACGTCCATGATAGACTTAACAGTCATATGTACATCATCATCAACGTAATGTAAATAAACATTTTCAAGACCCTTGCTTGTATAGTGTCATAGATCATGTACAAAAAATGAGCTGAAATGTGTATGTGTCTGTGTGTGTGTGTGTGCACGTGTGTGTGTGTGTGTGTGTGTGTGTGTGTATGTGTCTGTGTGTGTGTGTGTGCTGCTGACCTGCCGGTGTGTGTGTGTTCAGGGATCTTGAGCAGGTTGCTGGTGCCGTATGAGGTGGCTGCGCCTCCTCCTGTCTCCTCTGCTCTCGTCTCCTCCTGCAACCTCCTCTGGGCCTCCTGCACACCAGCAGCCAGGGGAGAGGAGGAACACAGAGGAGAGAATAGAGTCATACAGAATACATGAGAATAGAATAGAATAGAATAGAATAGAATAGAATAGAATAGAGTAGAGTAGAATAGAGTAGAATAGAATAGAATAGAAAATAATAGAACAGAATAGAATAAATTAGAATAGAATAGAATAGAATACAATAGAACAGAACAGAATAGAATAGATCAGAATATAATAGAATAGAATAGAATAGAAAAGAGAAGAGCACAACACAATGGAGTCATACAGAGCAGGGCAGGTGGAAGGAGCAGCACATAGGACAGCACAACACAATAGAATGGAGTAATACAAAACAGAATAGAATAGAACAAAACAGAACAAAACAGAATGGAATAGAACAGAATAGAGTGAAACGTAATAGAACAGAGTAGAATACAACACAATAACACAGAACAGAACAGAATAGAAAAGAGGATCAGGGGGAAAGAAAGGAGAGGAGCATAGAGAATAATAGAATAGAAGACAATGGAATAGAATACAATACAGTTAAAATAGAAAGAGTTTAGACTAATAGAATCGCCTCATTTGTACTGTATTTTATATCAAGGTCCAGTATAGGGTCTCATCTTTGGTAAGGTCAATCATAGATATTGTATACTCACACCTCACTGAGAGCAATTTGAAAAAATAGATTATCACATATTTGCTATCCAATAGCATTACAAGATAAAAGATACAAGATGTTTTTCTGTCATATTTAGGTATACTGTTATCATGACTTATGAGCAATGAGTTTTGTACTCAAAAACTCCCAAAAAGAAAGACAAATGTAGGAAAAAGGTAGAAAAAATCTTTTCAGAGAAAAAGGCAGATTTAAAAAAGGAGAATTATGTGGAATGTCTCTAGTCTCTAGTCTAGTCTATGGCGCTTCAGGGCAGTTCAGCATCTTAAACGTACACTGTGCAGGAAAAGGTCAAAAAAGGTACTGTACTATGCTGCTCATTGAAACTGGGCTTCCTATTGCCGTTTACTAAGTAATAAACAAATATTTCCTAGTATGGTCCAAGTAGAGTCATTTTGCAGCTAAAAATTCAGAAATTCAAAATGGCGGACCATGGAGAAGATCCCCCATTTCATGTATGAAAAGTGCAATTTTCCCAGAATTTGTTGGTGGTGGTAAGTATTCATGAAAAAGATAACATTAGTGAATGAGTAGCATGGATTCTGGAAATAAACAACTAAAAATCTCACACAGTGTCCCTTTAATGGCCTGTGGGAAGAAGCTGCCCTTCAGGCCTTCAGTTTCATTGCCAATTCTTAAATACTTGCCTTTTCTTAAAACACATTTATTTCCTCAACATTATACCTCACCTGAAGCCCTGAAGATCCACATGCCACTGTTGGAAAGTCCTCCTGATCACTAGACTGTGTTTCCTATGTAATCAAACAGTGTGTTCACTGAAAACAAGTTCTCATAATAAACCAAATAAACGATAATTTTTTTGCTACCAAGTCCTCTGTAGGCTACACGTTTCATTAATTGAAACAGAAAAAAACGTTCCCTGCTGTCAGCTTAGGAACAACTTTTGGGAGAATTTTCCCCATTCCTAATCCCGCTTGCAAATTACAATATGACCTTTAAATTGCGCGAGATATTGAATAAAACTTCTATCGTCAATGAGGTCTTGATTCGCGTCACAAAACCACAGGCAAAAAGAGTAGACAGGAGCGTTTAGATATTGAGTTGGAGCTGCACAGTTAAAGGGCAATTCCGGCCAGTTTGGATTCATATCCCATCTTGGGTGGACCCAGGGAAAAGGATGAAAGGGGAAACCGCGAGAAATTTTCATGCGTGCTGCGCAAAGTTGTTCAATTGCGCTGTTTTCGGTTAAACCCTGGCCCGTCGGGCACATATTTGACCTGTTTTAAAGCTCCTAGCGTGCATTAAAACCCTTTTGAACGCTTTGGCCGTGGTGTGTGGGTCCATACAAGTCGATCTAGTGGTTCACAGTTCCATTAGGTAGCATAGGTACGATACAACAGGAGTTTTCAAAAGTGGCGCACCTACCTCTTTCAGCTTCCGCCTTCCAACTACGTCCGCAAAATGGTTCGCCAAAGTGATACTTCATAGTAATCCATTTTATTTTTGTCCACCAAAGACGAGCCACAAGAAACATATTCACACGTTTTCATGTCCTGTGTTGTTATTGTCTCGCAGATTCACTTCTCTGTCACTGAACGCAGTTTAGTGACGTCACGGTGTCACATGACTCCTGGAAGGAACGCCATTCGCTCATCCAGTTATTATACAGAAGCGAGAAAGAGAGGCGCTGTCGTAATATACTGTTTGATATTTTGAGATGGATCCTCCGTTGGGGTAGTTCAATTGAAGAGTTTGGTGGCCATGGTTATCTTTTTCAAACCAGAATATTTGTTACAGATAAAGAATTATTCCTTCCAGGAGTCATGTGACACCGTGACGTCACTAAACTGCGTTCAGTGACAGAGAAGTGAATCTGCGAGACAATAACAACTCAGGACATGAAAACGTGTGAATATGTTTCTTGTGGCTCGTCTTTGGTGGACAAAAATAAAATGGATTACTATGAAGTATCACTTTGGCGAACCATTTTGCGGACGTAGTTGGAAGGCGGAAGCTGAAAGAGGTAGGTGCGCCACTTTTGAAAACTCCTGTTGTATCGTACCTATGCTACCTAATGGAACTGTGAACCACTAGATCGACTTGTATGGACCCACACACCACGGCCAAAGCGTTCAAAAGGGTTTTAATTCACGCTACGAGCTTTAAAACAGGTCAAATATGTGCCCGACGGGCCAGGGTTTAACCGAAAACAGCATAATTGAACAACTTTGCGCAGCACACATGAAAATTTCTCGCGGTTTCCCCTTTCATCCTTTTCCCTGGGTCCACCCAAGATGGGATATGAATCCAAACTGGCCGGAATTGCCCTTTAAGCTACGTTCACACACATCGCTGCTAGTTACTAGCTTCTAGCTCGCTTGCCTACTCGCCACTTGCTCATGGAACGTTCGCTAAACATTCCCGTGGGTTTAACTGCCAATGCAAACGCGAGAAGCACCGAACTCTGCATTCCAATTGGTTACTCGCCTCGCTCAAAGTTGAAATATTTTCAACTCTGAATCCGCCCATATCGCTTGTACACTCCTCGCCAACTCGCCTCCTTGTCTCGCTGGATCACAGACATTCTATTGACTTCCCTCTATTGATTTACCTCAAAGCTAGCTAGCTTGGAAGTAAAATTTGCACTGCCATACCCAGAGAACGGTTGAAAGTCTAGGACAACTGTAAAAGCCAATTATTTAACTCAAGGGGAGGTGTAAAATAAGCTCATTTCCAAAAATGGGACAGTATCACTTTAACTCGCTGAGCGAGTAACTAGCAGCGATGTGAGTGAACGAGGCATTAGACTTGTGCGCCCCTCAGTACCTGCTTCTCCTTCTTCTTGTCGTCCTCCTTCTTCTTCTTGCTCTCCGGCATCAGGTCGTCCAGCCAGCTCAGCTCTCGCTTGCTGAAGAAGAAGTCCAGCAGCTTACGGATGAACACCAACGCCAGCACCTGCACAACACGCATGCACACATACAGACACACACACACACACACACACACACACACACACACACACACACACACACACACACACACACACACACACACACACACACACACACACACACACACACACACACACATAGGGCTGGGCGATTCACCCTGAAAAAAAAATCTAGATTTTTTCATTACCAAACTCGATTCACGATTCACGATTCGATTCAATACCCCCCCCCCCCCAAAAAAAAAAACAAACAAACAAAAAAAACTTGTTGAGCTCTCTAGGCCCCAACGTGGTGTGTGTGAGAGAGAGAGAGAGAGAGAGAGAGAGAGAGAGAGAGAGAGAGAGAGAGAGAGAGAGAGAGAGAGAGAGAGAGAGAGAGAGAGAGAGAGAGAAGTAGGCTCTGTTTGTGTGGCGGTGCCTCTGGTGTGTGTGAGTGAAGCCTACTCGGACTGGACCAGTTTATATGGACATGGGGTAGCCTATAGCAGGGGTTTTCAAAGTGGGGCCTGGGGACGCCTGGGGGGGCGTGAGAGGATGCCAGGGGGGCCGTGGCAGATTGGCAGGGAAAATATAGCAAAATTAATTGAATGACCTAAGTAGCCAAAATAAACCAAAAATAGGCTTAAATCCCAAAGGATTTTTTTTCTTTACAATATTTATGTATTGTGCTTTCTGTAGTAGCCTACCTGAATGGTCTGAGGAATACACAAACTTTATCAAGGTGTGAGACTGGGTGCAAAGAAAAAAATTGTGTGGCACGTCCCATGTCAGGGGGGGCTTGGCTGTATCTACCTGTATGTGGAGGGCTCATAGTAAAGTTTGGGAACTCCAGGCCAAAATAGCCTGATGTAATTTATCTCAGAACATTGCTAATAGAAATGACCAATTGGGATTACATTGAAACATCTCAGAGAAAGAACAAAAAATGTGAGGGGTAAACCCTCAGGCACTGTTGAGATTTGTCGTCACGTGCCATCCATCCCCACAATATATTAATGATGCATTATAGTACAGATGTATGGAGGCTCTTGTCCCAGATGAACAAATTTAGCAATTGCCTGCTGGTTTCCCATCAGAGCCCATAGTAATGCGTCTGAATACATGTCGATGCATCTGAACACTGCTGCGTTAACACAGCGAAAACATTTTGGAGCAACACCCTAAAACAATGCTTACTTCAAGACGGTAACGTTTGCAAGCCTGAGTAGATTAAATATCGCGTTTCATGCATTTAATCAGACATCGGCGCGTTCGCACAGGATTAGAACTAGTTTTACAGCTGGTAATCTCTCCAGACTGCAACAGGTGGTAAAACTCTCGGCGAAGTTTACCGATATCGCCGCTATCTTTACTGACATGGCGCGTTCAGACGCGGTTACTTTACCACAAGTCTCCTAACTAGTCCCGTCCGAGTAGGGCTTTAGAGAGAGGGGGAGAGAGAGCGCGCGAGAGTGCTCCGGTTGCTTGGGTGTATGTGTGTGTGTGTGTGTGTGTGTGTGTGTGTGTGTGAGCGAGAGAGGGAGGGAGAGAGATTCCTTTCAACTCACATGTGTTGGTTAAGATCATAGAGGCGAGGAAGCAGCGCATCCAAAACTTTAAGCATATGTTGAAAACCTCTCTTCTCTGCCGAATAAATTGGAAGCATATCGTAGTCTAGTAGGTAGTTCTAGGCTAATTGCATCCGTGATTGCTTTCCACCTTGCGCCAGTGGTAGGAGTAGAGTAGTTTGTTTAGCATTTTCTCCGCGAGATGTTTTCGTTTCAAATATTGAAACATGCCTGTAGTCCGGCTGCTACGACGTACAGCTTACGTTATGACAACACTGTCATTCACAATTTACAAAGTGGTAGGTTGTTAAATTCATCATTGGTAAAACGATAGGAGGTAGTGTCACCTTTTTTTTGAACAGGAGCCCGTATTCCTCACCCGTTTCACTATATTTCTGTCAAACCATTTCACTCACCACGTTTGTTTGTGCATGTAATGGGGGAGGAGACACAGAGAATGCACTAGGTAGGCTAGACCTACGTCTTCGCCAAGTGGCGAATGCAATGCGCTGTGCGCTTGGATACATAAACTGACAGATGATTAAAAAAAAATCGCATAACGCGATTTCTCAAAAAACAAATCGATTTGACGTTCAAACTCGATTTTAAAATCACATCGATTTTTTGCCCAGGCCTACACACACATACACAGACACAGACACACAGGACGTTATGACCCAGAAGGGCACCAGGGAGGTCAGCTGTGTTGAGGTGTGTGTGTGTGTGTGTGTGTGTGTGTGTGTGTGTGTGTGTGTGATTACCATCATGGGGAAGACCACAGCAGCAGCCGATGCCTTGATGACCCAGAGTAGCACGAGGCAGGTCAGCTGCACCAGCGTGAAGAGGTGCACCTTCCACAGCGGCACGTAGCGCAGGTAGATCAAGTCTGGCTGGTGCTTAGCAGGCATCCCAAACAACTTGATGCGGTCGAAGAACTGATGGAGAGAGAGAGATAGAGAGAGAGAGAGAGGGAGAGAGAGAGGGAGAGAGAAAGTACTTAGCAGGCATGCCAAACAACTTGATGCGGTCGAAGAACTGATGGAGAGAGAGAGGGAGAGAGAGAGAGAGAGAGAGAGAGAGAGAGAGAGAGAGAGAGAGAGAGAGAGAAAGTACTTAGCAGGCATGCCAAACAACTTGATGCGGTCGAAGAACTGATGGAGAGAGAGAGGGAGAGAGAGAGAGAGAGAGAGAGAGAGAGAGAGAGAGAGAGAGAGAGAGAGAGAGAGAGAGAGAGACAATAACTTGATGCGGTCAAAAAACTGATGTAGACAGAGAGAGAGAGGGAGATTCAACACTCGTTTATTGAACCATCTGCGCGTCATCTTACAACGAAATCAGCCTTCACTTACAATCCAATGTGAATGGTACCCCCCCCCCCCCCAATTAAACATTTAAAACCACCTCCCCATTCGCAGCTTTATGACACAACAAACCCCCCACTCCCCGTACAGCCATAAGAGAGAGAGAGAGAGAGAGAGAGAGAGAGGGAGAGAGAGAGAGAGAGAGAGAGAGAGAGAGAGAGAGAGAGAGAGAGAGAGAGAGAGAGAGAGAGAGAGAGAGAGAGAACATAATAACTATCCCCAATGTAAGAGATTGCATGGTTTAATCTGGAGTTGATGAAGAGTGGAGCATGCTCACCTGAATGCCTCTCAGAGAGGAGACGCCCATGTAGAGAAACACTCCATACAGCACCGGCATGGGAATGAACTACACACACACACACACACACACACACACACACACACACACACACACACACACACACACACACACACACACACACACACACACACACACACACACACACACACACACACACACACACACACACACACACACACACACACACAAGATAATAATACAGTCAAGAACATACACACACACACACACACAAGATAATAATACAGTCAAGAACACACACACACACGCAGGAGAATAATACAGTCAAGAACACACACACACACACACACACACACACACACACACACACACACACACACACACACACACACACACACACACACACACACACACACACACACACACACACACACACACACACACAAGAGAATAATACAGTCAAGAACATACACACACACACAATAGAATAATACAGTAAATAACATACACACACACACACACACACACACACACACACACACACACACACACACACACACACACACACACACACACACACACACACACACACACAAGAGAATAATACAGTCAAGAACACACACACACACACACACACAGGAAAATAATACAGTAAAGAACACATACACACACACACACACACACACACACACACACACACACAACAGAATAATACAGTAAAGAACATACACACACACACAATAGAATAATACAGTCAAGAACACATACACACACACACACACACACACACACACACACACACACACACAAGAGAATAATACAGTAAAGAACATACACACACACACAGGAGAATAATACAGTCAAGAACATACACACACACACAAGAGAATAATACAGTAAAGAACATACACACACACACAGGAGAATAATACAGTAAAGAACATATTGTGTTCCGCTCCGCTCACATGCTCTGGTCTGTATTCGTCTGTGCGTGTGTGTCGGCGCGTGTGTTTGCATGTGGCTGTGTTTGTGTGTAATACCTTTAATGCAGAGGTCGTGTGTGTGTGTGTGTGTGTGTGTGTGTGTGTGTGTGTGTGTGTGTGTGTGTGTGTGTGTGTGTGTGTGTGTGTGTGTGTCTGTATGCGTCTGCGTCTGTGCTTGTGTTTGCACGTCACTGTTTTTGTGTTTAATACCTTCAATGCTGAGGTCGTGTGTGTGCGCGCATGTGTGTGTGTGTGTGTGTGTGTGTGTGTGTGTGTGTGTGTGTGTGTGTGTGTGTGTGTGTGTGTGTGTGTGTGTGTGTGTGTGTGTGTGTGTGAGGTTGAAGCTGTGTGTGTGCTTCTGTATCTGTGTGTACTGTAATTGCATATCACTGTGTCTGTGTGCAATACCTTTAATGCGGAGGTAGTGAAGACGGACAGCCCCATGAGTGTGAAGATGAGGAGGCCGGTGATGCAGTTGTGTGTCTGTGTGTCTGTGCGTGTGCGTGCACGTGTATGTCAGGGTTCCCACTCTAATTCAGATATAAAATTCCATGATTTTCCAGACCCAAAAGACAGATTTTCCATGACCACTTCCATAAAAAGTAATGACGTTTAAAAGTTCTTAAAAGTGGGAAAACTGAAGATTATCTTCACCCCTACAGTTGACGCCCAGCCACCGCCAGACTTCAGTGGGCTTATTGCATTTTGGAATGTTTTGCACAACAAAGCGCAAAATCAAGCAGTCTCTGGCGAAGCATTGTAGTATTACCAGTAAGAAACAAGGTTATACACACCAAGCTGTTAAGAAAATTCCATGATATTCCATGACTGTGCATGCAAAATGGTAAAATTCCATGACTTTCCATGACTGGAAAAACTTTTATGAAATTCCATGATATTCCAGAAGTTCCATGACCCATGAGAACCCTGGTGTGTGTGTGTGTGTGTGTGTGTGTGTGTGTGTGTGTGTGTGTGTGTGTGTGTGTGTGTGTGTGTGTGTGTGTGTCTTTATGTGTTTGCGTGCAGTGCTATACCTTTAATGCTGAGGTCATGAAGACGGACAGCCCCATGAGTGTGAAGATGAGGAGGCCGGTGATGCGGTTGTGTGTCTGTGCGCGTGTGTGCGTGCACGTGTATGCGTCTGTGTATGCGTCTGTGTCTTTATGTGTTTGCGTGCATTGCAATACCTTCAGTGCTGAGGTCATGAAGACGGACAGCCCCATGAGGGTGAAGATGAACAGGCCGGTGACGCGGTTGTGTGTCTGTGTGTGTGTGCGGGTGCGTGCGTGTGCGTGCATGCACGTGTGTGTGTGTGTGTGTGTGTGTGTGTGTGTGTGTGTCTGTGCGCGTGTGTGCTTTGTACGTGTGTTTGTACGTGCGTCTGTATATGTTTGCGTGCGATACCTTTAATGCGGAGGTCATGAAGACGGACAGGCCCATGAGCGTGAAGATGAGGAGGCCGGTGATGCGGTTGTGTGTCTGCGTGCGCGTGTGTGCGTGCACGTGTGTGTGTGTGTGTGTGTGTGTATGTGTTTGCGTGCATTGCAATACCTTCAGTGCTGAGGTCATGAAGACGGAGAGCCCCATGAGGGTGAAGATGAGCAGGCCGGTGATGCGCTGCTCGCGGATGCCCAGGAACTTGGGCTGCTCCCCGGGCGCCGAGCACCCAGACTCCACCTTCAGGCTGTTGACGTGGGTGATGCTGAGCACCGTGGCAGCCACGAACCACGGCAACCCCATGATGGAGCACACGCCCAGCATCACCCCCACGATGAAGAGGTCCAGGTGGTACCCACAGCCTTTCTACAAGGACACACACACACACACACACACACACACACACACACACACACACACACACACACACACACACACACACACACACACACACACACACACACACACACACACACAAACACACACAGGTGTAGGAGCAGAGGCAAAGAAGAAGAAGAAGAATAGACTTTATTGTCATGCAAGCATAACATTTGTCTTTGATCTCACCATAAAAACATAAATGTACATTCACTCCATTACTCAAAAAATAAATACATACATAAAGCTTTGCATACATCCCCTCCCTCGCGCCACCCTTCCCAGCATACACATCAAACACAGTTCAAGTCAGGTACCAGATCCAGTCCCTTGTTTTTTTTGTTATAAACACACACATGGCCAGTGGCAGAATAGAAGAAAACTTTTAAAACATCCTCGCCTGCCCAGACATAGCCATGGAGTTATTTCATTTCAACTTGAGTGACTTCAGTCTGAATCTTTTCCATTTCTCCCACTCCATCCAGAGTTTAACACACACACACACACACACACACACACACACACACACACACACACACACACACACACACACACACACACACACACACACACACACACACACACACACACACACACACTCATGTTAAAGTGCACTCAAATTGCCTATGTACGTAATACAGACATTTACTAAAATTGACGGTGCACTCTTGATTACAGAAACGGCGACCACAGCAGCAACAGCGAGCGAGCGAGCAAGCCCCCAAACCCAAACAGATTTTTTTTGGTCTTTCAAAAGTTTTACCAACCATACAATTGAATGCTGGCACTAACCAATTTATGGAATGTATATTAACTCACTTGTGGTTTTCCGTCCCATCTGTCTGTGACCCCTCTGCAACCCCACCTGTGCTGTGGGTCCCCAGTCGACTCCGACCCCTAGTTTGGGAACCACTAGACCAGTATTTCCCAAACTTATACAGCGGGGACCCCCTTTTAGAATTAAGAATATTTTTACGACAATTTTTTTGTCCATTAATATTGCTAGATTTTCCATTAATAGTTTGTCCCTGAATATGGCTAGAAATTAACCTGTGGATTAAACCTGTTAACTTCCCGTTTTTATGCTATGTCCCTTTCGTCCGCGACCCCCCTTCAGTACCTTTGCAACCCCTCTAGGGGTCCGGGCCCCCAGTTTGGGAACCAGTACACTAACACAGTGTTTCCCAACCTTTTTTGTCTCGCGTACCCCCTAAGCCTTTTTGTTGTACAATGAGTACTCTAACCAATGCTATGTATCTATGTCTTCATTACCCACTCAATTGTCCCCCATTCAAAGTTACATTTTTCCACGTACCCCCTGAGGTGTGCTCGCGTACCCCTAGTGGTACACGTACCCCTGGTTGGGAACCACTGCACTAACAGACTGTAACAGATGGAGCAGCACACCTCGCTTCGAGATGAGTCTCCCTCAGACAACCTGCTCTTGGCTGCTCGCTGCTCACAGAAGCTTTCTACTCTAATGCAATAAAGACAGGCTGTAGACTATACACACACTCAAAGGTGTCTGCCGGTGTCTGCATTAACAGCACAGGGCGCCATTAGGTGAGTGAGGTGTGAAATCAATTGAATGGCGGAGAGAAGAGAAGCAGGAGTGGCGTGACTTTTTAAAAGCATGCAAGCTCACACACACACTATACACACATACAAATACAGACAGACAGACAGACAGACAGACAGACAGACAGACAGACACATACACACACACACACACACACACACACACACACACACACACACACACACACACACACACACACACACACACACACACACACACACACACACACACACACACACACACACACACACACAGACACACACATCATTTTGACAGCCAGGCAGACCAGCAGTCTGAGAAGCCCATGCACACATGTAAAGTACAAACTACAGCAGGGGTTCCCAACCTTTTGAAACTTGGGGCCCACTCGAAATTGTCAAAAATGTTCGGGGCCCACCTTTGACCCAATTAAGAATAAAACTCAAATAAATCAACAGCAACACACACCAAAAAATATGATTATTATTTTTGGAAAATGATTTCAAGGCCCATTTGGAATACCTTCAGGGCCCACCAGTGGGCCCCGGCCCATAGGTTGGGAATCACTGCACTACAGTATGAGAGGAGTATACCAAGACCATGGTTAAGTGATAAACCTGGCTAGGTTAACCTGCAGTGATTACCTGAGGTCAGTGGTAACCTGAAGTGGTAAATCAGCTAATAGATACCCCACAGGTGTCATGTAGTGGAAAAAATAAGGACTCCAGGCTCTTGTATTAGATGATTTACCACTACTACCACACACACACACACACACACACACACACACACACACACACACACACACACTCTCTCTCTCTCTCTCTCTCTCTCACACACACACACACACACACACACACACACACACACACACACACACACACACACACACACACACACACACACACACATTGGTTACCTTGAGCTTGTGCTCCTTGCGGTTGACGATGACAGCGGTAATCTGCTGGTCCATGAAGATGAGGATGGTGCAGAGCAGGGCAGGGAAGATGGCGATGGGCACCGTCCACCAGGGGTTGGGGCCTATGGGGTCCATCAGCCAGCCGCGGTTCTTAGACGTGGGCTAGGAGAAAAGACACACGCACACACACACACACACGTACACACACAATATAAATAGTGGAATAGTCTACCCAGATTCTTCTGTAAACAATGTCTATTGTGCAAGGTTCCTGCTGAATTGAACTAAATAAACTAAACTAAACTAAACGATCAATATACAGTACAATATACAGGGTTGGGGCCGATGGGGTCCATCAGCCAGCCGCGGTTCTTAGATGTAGGCTATGAGAGGAAAGACACACGCACGCATGCACGCACGTACGCACGCACGCGCGCACACACACACACACACACACACAATCAATATACAGTATTACTTTGTCCACCAGGGGTTGGGGCCAATGGGGTCCATCAGCCAGCCACTCACTCACTCACTCACTCACTCATTCACTCACACACTCACTCACTCACTCACTCACTCACTCACTCACTCACTCACTCACTCTCACACACACACACACACGGACAATAACGCAATGCAGAATAATACAAGTTGTGATTATTTTCATGAATGTTAAGGGAAATGAATGCTTTGTTAGAATGGGACTAGAATTAGGTCACAATTGAATCCTTCCTGTTCACACTCTCTATTTCCTGATCACCACTGTCTTCTGCAGTAATAGGAGATGGCCAGCAGATGGCAGTGTTTTGCCTGCTTTTAAGTTACAGACGTAGTACAGTGATGAAGCAGGAGTAGGCATTTGTCAGTTAAACAGCTACCTCAGGGGAGCGCTGTGGCGCAACACGCTAAGCCCCCCACATTTGGGCTGGCATGTCCACCCACGGGGACCCTTGTTCGAGTCCGGCCGGGGTCTTTTTTCCCAATCCGTCCCTTGTCTCTCTGTCCCCTTCACTTCCTGTCACCATCTTCGACTATCCTGTCAAAATAAAAGCATAAAAAGCCCCTAAAAAATTACAAATAAAGTTACCTCGAAGCGGTCGGGCACCTGTAGTTTGGGGGAGGGGATTCCCATCAGGTAGTCCACCAGCACCATGATCATGATGGTCAGGAACACTGCAAAGTCACTGATGGTGGAGCGCACCTAAACACACACACACACACGCGCACAGGAGCACGCACGCACACACGCAGGAGCACACACACACACACACACACACACACACACACACACACACACACACACACACACACACATGCACACGTACATGCATGCACTCACACACACACACACACACACACACACACACACACACACACACACACACACACACACACACACACACACACACACACACACACACACACACACACACACACACACACACACACACACACACACACACACACACACACGATGGTCAGGACCACACACTACTTTTTTTTTCCTTTCAAACATTTCTTTATTGAAGCCACACACTACTGTGCAGAAACAAGACGTTGTCGCACTAAGCTGTTGGAGGTTGACAACTAAACAGCTCTTTGTTTCCTGACGCTAATGCCGTGTCCAGACCAAGAGCGAACTACGCTGCCTGGTAGCGTGGGTAGCAGAAGAAGTTTCGCCTTGAATACGCTGTATTCGCTCGAGACGCAGCATTGACATGTTTGATGCAGCTAATCACATAACGGCTCTGGCTTGACAGCCTGGGACATTCGGAGATATGAACGTTCCGATTGGTTGCCGCCGAACAGCGTCAGAGCGAATTCGCCTGCGATTAGATTTAGTTTAATCTTCAAAATTCGCTCTGGTAGCGCAAGAAGCTTCGCTCCTGGCGAATTCGATTTGGTAGCGCAGGTCGCGTGCCCTCCATAGAGAAATAATGACTTCCGTCGCTTCGTTCGCTCCGTTCGCTCTTGGTCTGTACACGGCATTTGACTTGTAGCACTGCTTGTAGCACGGCTGTGGCTATGTGACATGCTATGGGAAAGTAGAGCTCTGTATAAAAAATTATCATCTTGTATGCTTACTTTTAGTCAATTGTATTGTATTGTATTGTATTGTATTGTATGGTATTGCATTGCATATTATTGTATTGTATTGTATTGTATTGCATTGCATTGCATTGTAATGCATTGCATTGCATTGTATTGNATTGTATTGTATTGTATTGTCTTGTATTGTATTGTATTGTATTGTATTGCATTGCATTGTGTTCTAGGTGTGTGGGTGTTGGCTTGCCTTGGTGGGGAAGTATCTCTCTGCCTTGAACTGCTTGAGGAAAGAGGAGAGGAAGAAGGTGGTGAAGAAGAGGATGATGGACCAGAAGAGGACGTCTGGGATGTAGGGCCCGTGGTGGCCGCACGCCGAGCCCACAAAGTCACCGTGCAGCGCCTTGCATGTCTATATGGAACATAACACACACAAATATTACAACATACAGTAGGCCCATAGTGTCACAGCGCAGCGCCTTGCACGTCTATATGGAACATAATACACACCTTCAACATCTAGCAAGCAGAACACAATATGAAGAGTTCAGATGCAAAACCCCCTAACTCCATTTCTGAAGACCTGCACTTCTATATTTTTAGAGAACCCTGTTGTTGGTTTGGTTTACATTTATGTACTTGAAAATACATATAAATAGTTATATTAAATAAATAAAATAAAACAACATGCAATTTTGATAGCTTTGTATGAAATAAAAATGAATTAAGATTATTTTCTGAAAAGGCACTTAGGGGTTTTGCATCTGAACTCTTCATATACACCTTATCATAACATGGGGCCATGGTGGCTGCACGCAGAGCCCACAAAGTCACTGCACAGCGTCTTGCACGTCTATATGGAACATAATACACACCCTCAACATCTAGCAAGCAGAACACAACAATATACACCTTATCATAACATGGGGCCATGGTGGCTGCACGCATAGCCCACAAAGTCACCACGCAACGCCTTGTACGTCTGTAGGGAACATACTATATATTACACACCTTCAACATCAACAGACAACTGACAATGTACACCTTAAACCTTAAACAATATTATAACATAGGCTCGTGGTGGCCGCACGCCGAGCCCACAAAGTCAATGCGCAGCGCCTTGCACGTCTAGATGGAACATAATACACAATACACACCTTCAACATCTACAGAGAACTGATAATATATGCATGCAAACCAGGCACGACCACGGGTGGCGCATTCGGAGGGAAAAACATGCAGTTTTATGGGCGGGCCAGAGGAGCCCAGGCCCCACACGCCCAGCCACAAAGTTACCATGCAGAGCCTTACACTTCTACAGGGGGCAAAAACACGGGCAGGGTTTTTAATAACATGGGAAAGATCAAAAACTACACGACATACATACAGTATGTGATATGTGCAATGACAACTTAGAAATGCCTATACATTACATAGTACTTTAAACTTTTTTTAAAGTCTTGAATTTGTGTTCCATGCCAGGTTTACCTTAGTATATAACCCTATTGTGTTAGTACTGTATTGTTGAAAGAGACAGTTTGAAAGAGTGCTCCATCTCTGCAGTAATGAATACGATGTGTGCTGTTTTGCTGTCTCCTGGTTGTGTAAGCATACCAAATATTCTTTCCATTCTAATTCATAATGGACCGTCTCTGAGCATACTACATGAATAGGAGAGGGCTGCTTTCATTGAGGCCGCTAAAAGCAGTGCAATAAAAAGAATAGTGCTATGCCATTCATATGAATACAGTAGATGTTATACAAGCAATCAAGTGTGATGACTTAATATGTGTTAATGCATAACCCTGAGAGAGAGCACTGGTGCATGTGTGTGTGTGTGTGTGTGTGTGTGTGTGTGTGTGTGTGTGTGTGTGTGTGTGTGTGTGTGTGTGTGTGTGTGTGTGTGTGCATGTGCATGTGTGTGTGTGCATGTGTGTGTGTGTTGTGTGTGGGTGTGTGTGTGTGCGTGTGTGCGTGTGTGCGTGTGTGTGTTATAGACTGACCGGGACATTGAAGGTCTCCCAGGGTATGGAGTCTGAATCGGAGTAGCCCGTCTCATTCCACACCGCCAAAGTCTCATTGGTCACCTGAGCCGGGGCCGAACAGTGACAACTGGGGAGGGAAAAGATGGAAGGATGGAGGGATGAATATGGATGACACCGTAGATAGAGTGGAGGAAGAGTGGCGGGAGAGAGAGTATATTTCGGCAAATGGACTGCGTTTATATAGTGCATTTCCACTCCTTTGAGCACTCAAAGCGCTTTACATTGTATGCCTCACATTCACACTCACATACCGGTGGCCGTGGCTGCCACGCAGGGTACCACCCTGCCATCAGGAGCAACTTGGGATTAAGTATCTTGCTCAAGGACACAATGATGGAGTCAGGCCGAGCGTGGCTTGAACCTGCAACCTTCGGGTTGCAGAACGGCTCCTCTACCACCTGAGGTACCACCGCCCGCCGGTATATCAGTGTGTAGTAATTGGATTGTTAGTGTACATAACTCTGTATACATGTGTATTTCTTTTTAGCTTACAACTGTGTACCCTACTTGTGCAGTAATATACTGTATATCTAATATCTAAGTTGTAGCTAAAAATGCACTCAGGGAGTGCAGACATCCCCCAAGAAAGCTGTTTGATGGTGAAGAATACTTTAAAAAATTCCTGCATCCAGATCGTGATCCGGATCACCATCAAAATTGATTTCATTTCCAACAATACCACAAAGTTTCATACAGATCCGTTCATGACTTTTTGAGTTATCCTGCTGACAGACGGACAAACCAATGCAACCGAAAATATAACCTCCTTGGTGCAGGTAAGTATTCATCTTACTGTACATTGTACATGAAGGGTCATTGGGACAATAAAGAGCTATCCCTTCTTTCAAGAATTTTTTGGTACTTTTTGGACTTTTTGGCCCTTTGTTATGACATAAGAGACAGGAAATGAGCAGGAGGGAGAGGTGGGGTAGGGTTGGAAAATGACCCAGGCCGGATTAGAACTTGGGTCCCCATGGGCATGTAAGCCCATATATGAGGGGCTTAAATGAGCAGGCTGCGCCACAGCACCGCCCGGCAATCTATTCTATTCAGGAAATACAGGAAATCAGAATATAAATAATGTGAGAAGTGGGAGAAAGAAGGAAGGAAGGAAGAAAGAAGGGCTACAGAGAGAGAGAGAGAAAGATCAAAGGAGGCAAAGGAGAGATAAATAGACACAGAGGAGGGTGGTAGGCGGATGGCGGGACTGTGAGAATCTGACAGCGATTCGTCAGGCCTGAGGCTATATATATATAAACTCTTGGATTGCTGCCGCTGCCGCCTCATCATCCCAAACCTAATTAATATGCCAGAAAAATATGATCAGAAGAAGAAGATGAATCAACCTTGTCACAGTTGCATAACACTGTTGTTGTATAAGACACCAGAAGGCCTACGTACATACAGTACACTCACTGTGGCAAAAAAGATAAGCGGGAAAGATGACAGATATGTAAATGATGGTAAGTAATATGCTGGAGTCTCTGTTTAGCTGTGTCGCAATACAAGGGAAAAAGCTCAAGAGACTGAGGTGAAGGTAGAGCCCATCGCAACTCTCTTCCGCCCCAGGAGATGGCAGCATTGAGTGTTTATTGTCCAATACAACAATAACAATCATAATACATTTTAATTGAAGTGTATTTTACTTTACATGACTTGACTTGTCTGTCTGACTGTCTGTTAGCAGCTTGTATGACTTGTGCATATGAAGAAAGTGACAATAAAAGCTGACTTTACATGACTTGACTTGTCTGTCTGTCTGTCTGTCTGTTTGTCTGTCGGTCAGCAGGATAACTGAAAAAGTTATGAATGGAATGGAATTTTTGGAAATGACACAAGGAACAAGTGAAGAGTTCAGATGCAAAACCCCCTAACTCCATTTCTGAAGACCTGCACTTCTATATTTTTAGAGAACCCCGTTGTTGGTTTGATTTACATTCATGTACTTGATAATACATATAAATAGTTATATTACATAAATAAAATAAAAAATATGCAACTTTTATAGCTTTGTATTGAATTAAGATTATTTTCTGAAATGGCACTTAGGGGGTTTTGCATCTGAACTCTTGAAGTGATAACAGCCTCTCCCCGGGGGCTTCGGGGTGGCGATCCGGATCACAACACAGATCCAGGAATTTTTTAAAGGATTCTTCACCATTGTGGGATAGGGCAAATTTTGACATTCCAGTTTCTAAGCCCCCTGCCAAAAAAAAGACAGAAAGACTCCGAAAAGGTTGTAACAGTCAAAATGTTCTATCAAACAGCTTCCTTGGCGGAGGTCTGCACTCTCTGAGTGCATTTCTAGTTATTGTTATTATCATTATCAAGTCAAGTCAAGTCAGCTTTTATTGTCAGTTTCTTCATATGCACAGGTCATACAAGGAATTTGAAATGAGGTTTTCAGTAACTATTATAGTATTATTATATTATGGTATATTACTCACGAGGAGAGAGTGAGGTTGTCGAGGTGGCTGTGCTTGTTGACGGGGAAGTGCTCCCCCAGGTCGAAGAGCTTCTCCAGGGCCTCGTAGATGAAGATGATGCAGATGAGGGCGGCGAAGGCCTCCTCGGTGAAGCGCGTGATGTAGCAGACCAGCGAGCTGGCGTCAGTGGCCACCAGCAGCAGACACAGGAAGGCCGTCCACAGCCCGATGCAGGTGCGCAGGGACAGGTAGGACAGGCTGAAGTCCCTGAGGAGAGACGGAGAGGAGAACATATTAGAGTAGAGTAGAGTAGAGTATCGTTTATTGATCCCAGGGGGAAATTAAGGTGTCAAGTAGCATACACACATACATAAATAAAGACATTGCTCACGAGACATTACACACATACTTAGACATAAAATAAAAAAGCACAAAAAGACGAAAAAACAGAGACAAACACGGAGCTACTCGACTTGCAGCCTGAGGGCGCAGGGACAGGTAGGACAGACTGAGGTCCCTGAGGAGAGGGGGAGATGACAACATATAGTAATACAAACCATATTTAAGGCGTCAATTGCAGTAAAATATCAAAATCAGGGGGGAGAGGTAAGAAAAGGGGAAAAAAATGGAGACATATTTTTTCTCAAAGTTCAATGACCCTAGTAGTAGGGGCTCTAAGCCGAGAAATCGTTACGCTCTGGATAGAAGCATATAATTCGGTACACATGTTCCTTGAGTGATTTGAAGACATCCTAGAAGGGGTGCCCCTGGAAAAAAAAATTGTCTACCATGTCATATACAATATGTCATGTTGGTAATGCATTACATTGTTATTACATGGCATTATACTTAGCTGAAAATGTTAATATAGTCCTCAGCAGAGATGAAGCAAGGGTAGTCTGCTTGACCAGATTGATAAAACTACAAAATGTACATAGTGTGAAAGTATGGGTGAGTCTGTGCTTACGTGCTTGACAGCATGTAACATTGTGAACGATTTGAGAAGATTCTTGGTCTGAATTAAAATGAGCATTGCCCACACTAAAACTATGGTGAGAATAGACTGCTCCTAATGCTCGATCTGAATGGGATAGTGTCAGTGCAAGATGCCCTAGGTAGCAGGTTCTCCATCCTCTAATTTCCATAACAGATAAACGTATTTTATTTGTATGAGAGAGGGTAAAAGACAGGACCTTTCCATATGTATGAAGAACCCCATAAGATCACCTAATTCTATATTTTTACAAGGCATTGTGCATATTGTGAGAGCATTTCAGTCATCTTTAGAATGGCATTACAGATTACTCAATATAGGCCTACATGTAGGCCACAGTATGGCTTCAGTTTAAATTAAATGGAAATTATTTCTTAGTACAGGTATATGTTGAGTAAGAAGACAGAGGTAAATTGTTTTTTTTTATTTGCAGACAAGTCCTCACCTAGTACTTGTGCCAAAAGTTGTATTAGTTAGCTCAGTAATCATTGAGTACTTAAGTTGCTATCATAACTGACAGCTGATGGACAACATGTACCGTAGGTCTTGTGCCACCCTTACCCATGGGAGAAATATCTATATAGAAAAACAATTATCATATGAAAGTAAATCATTACCTGTACTCATTTTCTTGATATGCAAGGCACACAAATAGTCTGGGAGGAAGGATAGTCTATCATACCCCCCCCCCCCCAAACAAAATGCCACAAGACTTTTTTTAACCTTCAAGATTTTCAGTGGTAACAGTAACATAACTCATTCCCACTACACCCTTTTGCATAATATTGTACATGTCCTCAGAATGCTCTACATGTTTCAGTTCTATGTAGTTGTACTGTACAGGACAGTACTGTGCAGTGCAGTACAGTACAGTAGCATACAGTACGGTGCAGTATAATAAAGTACAGTAGAGTATAGTACAGTACAGTACAGTAGCATACAGTACGGTGCAGTACAGTACAGTAGCATACAGTACGGTGCAGTATAATAAAGTACAGTAGAGTATAGTACAGTACAGTACAGTACAGTAGCATACAGTACGGTGCAGTATAATTAAGTACAGTAGAGTATAGTACAGTACAGTACAGTACAGTAGCATACAGTACGGTGCAGTACAGTACAGTACAGTACAGTACAGTATAATACGTAAGGGTTAACGTTCGGCGAGAAGGTCGCTACCGTGGAATAGCAGCACGACAGAGAGAATCTTTAGACCCCGACGCGGAGCGGAGGGGTCTTTTTCTCTCTGAAGTGCTGCTATTCCACAAAGCGACCGACTCGCCGAAAGTTAACCCGCTTATTATATGGATATACTTAAATGATTCACACATGCGGGGACATTTCTTTAGACCTATTTAATGTTAAGATTGTTGCTGCGCAAAACAAAACAGTGCCGTTGTGGAACACCGCTAGGCAACAGCTAGGTAGGCTAGCCAGGACAACAGGTGTTGTCTATCGCAGCAGCTGATTAGAGTGACAAAAGACCGGACCCCCTGCGGAGTGATATGAAACATTCGCTTTAGCCACTGACTTGTACACAAGCCAGTGGCTTTAGCAGTGAACGTCTTGTTGCCATTGACAGCGGTAGCCAGGACAACGGGTGCTGTCTATCACAGCAGCTGATTAGAGTCTTGTTGAAAAATCGCTTTAGCAGTGAAAAGTCTTGTTGCCATTGACAGCGGTCTGTTATAGACCAACCCGTCCGTTATCGAAAAATAACAGACGTCCGAACGTTGGGGAGCCCCGTTGAAATGAATGGAGCATTCGACAGATGACGTCACAAGCATATAATACAGTAGCATACAGTACGGTGCAGTAGAGTACAGTACGGTATGTCACATTACAGTACAGTACAGTACAGTAGAGTACAGTACAGTGCAATACAGTAGAGTACAGTATAGTCTTGATGACTTTTAGGCTACTTTGACTTTAGCCCTCCAAAGCCAATAGGATTTCCACATGCTGTTGTTTTAAGTTTTTGAAAGACTATTTTAGTAGCCTATGTGAGAGAGGGAAGGCAGGCAGACATGTTTTAAATAAAGGACCACACCCACAAAAAAATAATAACCAGCAAACAATAAATTAAGTGGTTAGGTAGCCAACATATCATCTAGATTAAAGCCAAAAGTAGATGAAAAACAGACATGTTACCATTTTACTCTTTTAAAATATAAAGTATCTGTCAATAAACTGTATATATGATATATTCATAAATGCCCTTATCACTCCATTGTACACTTAGGACTGAGATATACATATCTGAACATCAGCATACATTTTATTTTGTAATGGCCTATAGTAAATCATCCAAGCTGTCACTGACACTTGATATGTACATGTATTATTGACTTGATTGATATGAATATTTCAGTTGGACTCCTAGGCTTAAATCATTGAGGGGGTCCTAAGGAAGTAGTAGTAGTTTGTGTGTGTGTGCGCATGTGTAAGTGTGATTAAAAGTATTGTGTGCCATCTATCTTTGTCTGAAGAGCAGACTGAGTGTCTGAACCTGCTAATGCTAGCATGCTAACATTGGGAGAGTTATGTGTGGCCCAGTTCAAGGGTTTATCTCTTCTCCCCTAAATTTTCTAACCACAATTTTCTTTTTGGATTTTATAGATATGACCCACTGCAAGTTTTTAAAACTCTTAATGAATGTTGGTTCAATAGCTAACTGCCCAGACATTAGCTCTCAATTGTAGAGTGATCTCATTCTGACCATGGTTTTTATGATTTTCCTCTTTTTGAATCTAAATAAGACATATATAACATTGTTTTCATGGTAAGTTTTGCACATATTTTCAAAGTTCAGTTTGTATACATCACACACAAATAGGTGGATTGGCCCATAACACCATTATGTCCAGGCAGTACAGCATTTTACTACTATTGGCTCGTTTTGGGCAGCCATCTTGGATTTACCCCATAAAAATGACCTTAATGACATTGAAATTTGGGGCACCCCTTCTGAAATGATGGAGAACACCCTAAGGAAGGTCTACACCGATTTTGGTGCTTCTATCCAGCGCGTAATGATTAGGCCCTTTTTGGACGGTAAGAGACCCAGCTATAGAACACATTTCAACCAGTCTCCAAAAATTAACATTGAAATCCCACGAAAAATACATAGGCTCTCGCACTAATAGAAGATGAGATTAGAATAGTCAAGTCATGTCAAGGGGAGTATATTTATTACAACCGCAGTTGACCTAATGTAGTCTGGAAAATCCCATGCTGTCTTGCACACTCGTTCCGATCTGAAGGACAGCATGGAAACCCTGGCTGAAATCTTCGCCTGAGTTTGGGATGCCAACCAGTGGAGTACAGTTTAATGACAAATACAGTAAGTATGTGTTTGCACTAGGGGTGGGCGATATGGCCAAAAATGTATACCTCGGTATAATTTTAGTCACGGTATATATCACGGTATATATCACGGTATTGTACATTTGTTTAAAATTGAAGCGTTGCAAAATGACAAAAAAAAAAAAAAACATTTTTTTTTAAACCTTTACATTTGATTTTTGGAAATGACACAATGTCCTTTCATATATGTGTGAATTCTTGCCATTACATTTTTTAAAAACAAGCAAAAACTAGCCTATGTAAAATGCATTTTGCAATGCAATGCAAAGCTAACCAATAGAACACTGTCAATTTCACCAAGTGTCGAAGGGGTTAAACTACGGTAGAGAGGGGGAAAAGGGAGGGGTGTCAAAGAAAATGGAATCTTGTACAAGAACGACCACTGGCTGGTGTGGCCAGGAGTGGCACTGCAGCTATATCATCCAGCCAAGTAAATAATGAATGGGTGCCAATGGGGCTGTACGCTTCTCATAGAACTATCTGCCCGTGTGATTTTTTCCCTGGAAACAATGAAGTCGCGTTCGATAGATATGAGTAAGTGAAAGCATTTGCCGGCACGTTTGCATCTTGTCAAGTGTTAGATTCGTGAAAATGACCCTTATTTCAACTATAGCAATGACATAACACGTGACAATCGACTTTACGGCACTACGCCATTTGTTTTGTAGTTTTAAGTCTGACTTCAGATGTCGATGTGTTTAAAGCGATGGTTCGGAGTAGAATCACCCTAATGCCATTTGAACCGTGACACCCATCCACCTTTACACCCGAAGTGTTTTCTGCCGCAGGCTTACATCAACAGAGTTGCCGTGTTATTCGATGTTTATTCCGGTTAGCTTGACTCAAGCGCATATGGATACTGGGCACCGTCTCCAAACTTTCCCCACAAAAATAACATGTCATGACACCAAACTTCTGCAGTAGCACAAATATGGTCTGTACTCACGAAACGAAGCATTTGGAAGTTTGGAAATAATCCAGGAGTTTAGTATTATCAACACAAGCTGAATAGCTTCTCTGCTGCTAAAGCTGTGCCAACGTTACTTCCGTCATATGAGACAAGCCCGTAAAAGTCTTCAACAAACTTCCAGACGAGAGTGTTAAAAAAGTTTTCACTGAATTGTGATTAAGGCTTATATTTTCAAGGCAATACTTAAAAGATATTTCAAATCTTACCTACTATCAATTAGACAAGGATTTTCGTTATCAATACTGATGCTGAATTCACTTTTCATTGTGCATATTATGAGCTTCGTTGAGGACTCTTACATGCTTGTCTTAGATGACGGAAGTAACGTTGGCGCAGCTTTAGCAGCAGAGAAGCTATTCGGCTTGTGTTGATAATAATAAACTCCTGGACTATTTCCAAACTTCCAAATGCTTCGTTTCGTGAGTACAGACCATATTTGTGTTACTGCAGAAGTTTGGTGTCATGACATGTTATTTTTGTGGGGAAAGTTTGGAGACGGTGCCCAGTATCCATATGCGCTTGAGTCAAGCTAACCGGAATAAACATCGAATAACACGGCAACTCTGTTGATGTAAGCCTGCGGCAGAAAACACTTCGGGTGTAAAGGTGGATGGGTGTCACGGTTCAAATGGCATTAGGGTGATTCTACTCCGAACCATCGCTTTAAAGTTATGTTAGGATTGTTGCGGACACCTGTTATTTATTGCATTTAAGGTGGTGGAAAAGCGGCATGTGTACATGGGGTAAAGGAAATGACTGCGCTCATCCTTAAGAATTTGGGCACCTTCAATTAACATGTTGGACGGCGGTGGGGGGTTTTGAGGTGTGTGACCGTAGATGTCTCTGCTAGGATCAGTCAGAGTACGTCTCTCGTCAGCTCTGGTCGTGAATAGTCGCAGAGATTCCTCAGCCAGCAGGTATTAGCCGAATGCTAGCGTGTTGCAGGACAAAACTAACACGTCTTTGGGAGAACAAAGCCATGTCAGGAACCTTTAACTTCACTTCTAATACAACTTCCATGATAAGGTACAGAATGTGCACACACCTTTACAAACCAGAGAACAGAACCGTCACAAATCCCTGCTGAGCCATTTAGCCCAATAGGCTCCCATTCATCTTTTACTTGGCTGCGTTCGCCAACGGGGCTATATGGGAGCCAATGAGAGACGCCTATCTCATAGCTTAGAGAATTTCTGGGGGTGTCAAACAACTACATCTTTCATTGCACCTTTTTTTCTATTTCTGGAGTTGTTTATGTAATTTTGAAATGTGTGCTTGCATCTGTGATTATGCCATGCATAATGGTTTAAGCTGTCATTGTTAAAGTTAAGAAAAACGAACTTTCACATGAGGCAGTTAGCAATGCATTGCAGAACTAATGCATTTGAATGGCAATGGCAGCTTTCACTGCACCAGCGGTTAGCGATTAGCGTGCTAACGTTAGCGAAATCGCTAATGCCACATTTTAAACAGTGAACAGTCATTTTAGTTACTAACACCCAGTCAGATATCATGAATGATATTATCTCAACTGGAAACAGTAACATACAGCTGTTACGGCTGGCGCAATGTGTTAAATGTAAGGCAACCAAGGTTGGCACATTAAGCACATTTATTTTGTCAGACACCAGCATAGACATGAATGACTTGGGCTGTTAGCTAGTTAGCTTGCATTTCGTGCCCAGTAAATTGTGGAGTCCAGAATCGAAATGTGTTGCCATCACATAGGCTACCATTTCAAACAATAGTTCACTACACTAACCATACATTTTACACTTGAAGCTTATCCAAAGGAAATCATTGTGCTGTTTCTCTACAACCACATTGCTACTACAACTCTTGAGGCAGTCAGTCGGGTGGATGTTCAAAACGTTGTCTATACTGCCATCTGCAGGATGCAATGCGCTATATCACGGTAGAACGGTATGGCCAAAATCCATACCTTGATGGAAAAAATACCTTTTACGATAGTATACCGTCCATACCGCCCACCCCTAGTTCACTGTTCCAAATACTACCCATTTACCCATGTAACAACACTTTCTCATCACCACCACAAGATGGCACCAGTGTCTAACTAAGCAAGCGACACACAAGCTACAGTGACTGCAGAGAGCAGCACACTTAAACATTTTCAATATGGTAACCAAGATCAATCACACCATGTGTCACCAATGCAGACAAGTGGGATCAAGTCTGGTCTCCTAATACATGGGGGTGTAACCATTGCACTCCATTCATTCTCCTAGAGTGCGTTACAATATGCGACCTTGCCTCCTCCACTTGTGCTTGTCTCCTCGTACCAGGAAGTAATATGTCATGATGACATCACTGACAACAGCATTATATTTCAATATCTTGCAAAAGCTCAATTGCAAACTCTTTTTCTCATTTGCAATTGGGATGGTGAATGAAAAACAGTCCCTCAAAAGTTGTTGTGGCTAGGCTGACAGCTGGGAAACTTTATCGTTTTCTCCACGGAGGAGGGGCCAGGAGGAGGGGCGAGGAAACAAGCACAAGTGGACGAGGCAAGGTCGTATATTGTAACACTCTCCTAGTCCCCCAGTCACCTAAAGAAGCATGGCTGTCATAGGATAGCAGCTCAAAACATTATGGGCATTTCTCAAAACCTAGTGCTCACACTTCCAAGTGTATCAGCCTAATTAGTCACGCCCAGTGATTGGATACTTTTTTGGTGAACTCTACGGAGTATCCAGTCACTGGGTGTGACTAATACAGAGTGTCCAACCACTGGGCGTGAGTAATTAGGCTGAATACACTTAGAAGTGTGCGCACTACGTGTAGGTTTTGAGAAACGCCCTATGTCACTTGAATTCTGAGAGAAACTGCTTATGAAGGTAGAGAATGTGCGTACATCAGTGGTACAGGTGCTGGACAAAATAAAGTAACTGAAACAAATGATAGAAGTCCGCAACACTGTTAATGCTCCCAGTGATTTATTTGCACGACGTTTCGGACCTTCGTCCTTTTTCAAGTGCAACAACCACTTGAAAAAGGACGGAGGTCCGAAACGTCTTTTAAATAAATCACTGGGAGCATTAACAGTGTTGCGGACTTCTATCATTTATTTCAGAAACTGCTTATGAACCACCGCTTTTACCTTGTCAATCTCTAGTGCACTCACTTGCAGAACTTGAAGAGGATCTTCTCGAAGACCAGCACAGGCCCCGTGCTGCCCAGGATGGTGAGGGGCTGGCCGGCAAACAAGGAGTAGGCCATGCCCGTAATGGAGGCCCCGAACAGAGACTCTATGGCACTCTATAGGGGAGAGAGAGATGGAGAGAGAGGGGGGGTGAGATAGATAGATAGATAGAGAGAGAGAGAGAGAGAGAGAGAGAGAGAGAGAGAGAGAGAGAGAGAGAGAGAGAGAGAGAGAGAGAGAGAGAGAGATAGATAGATAGGGAGAGAGAGAGAGAGAGGGGGGGGGGTGTCAAATATTATGTTAATATGAACATGATTTGAAACATATGAAGAATCTTATCAGCCCAAGACGGCATGTCCCAGCAGCTATAGACTACTACAGAGAGTCATATAGGTCTCAGGAACACACAGCAAGATAATTACCCACCAGCTCTGCTCCAGATGCCTCCTGTATTAGATGGGCTAATGACGGGTTGTTTTGGGCTAAGACGTAAGGTGGAGCAACAAAATTGAATGCCCATAAACTAATTAGTAATTGGTGGTCGATATGCTGTAGTGAATATGCTTCTTAGATAGTCCACTAAAAACAAACAAACAAACAAAAAAAACATACAATAGTGGCACTGGCTGTTATTGCGCCGCCCTGACATGTGCTACTGCTGCAACGTCACTGACGTCATACGACATATTTGTTCACGTTGTGCCATTAGTTTGGATGATTTGGTTATCGGTTTGTGCATCTGTGTAAACAGTTCACAAAAGCAGCCAAAGTACAAAAAATGCTTTGGCGTAACACCGTCGCATGGATGTAGAAGGCACAAGACCATGTCCAGGGCAGGCAGAATAGAGAATAGAAATGTCTCTGATTCCTCTTTAGGCAATCAGACAGACACACGTGAGGCAGACAGAGTAACAGACAGAAATGAACAGAGAGAAAGAGAAAAAGACTGCCAAATAGAAAAAATGTGAATAGAGCTATCTTTGACTGACCAGAAAAGTGTGTAGATTTGTGTGTGTGTGTGTGTGTGTGTGTGTGTGTGTGTGTGTGTGTGTGTGTGTGTGTGTGTGTGTGTGTGTGTGTGTGTCTGTTCCACATCGTCGCCTCTGATGTCAGCTTCCATAGCTCTGCACACACTGACTGTCTGCTCTGCTGAGTTTACACACACCACACTAACACGACTCGAGACAGCTCCCCCCCCCACTTCCCTGTCCCCCTCTTTCCCTCTAGCGTGCGCGCGCACGCGCACACACACGCACGCACGCACGCACGCACACACACACACACACACACACACACACACACACACACACACACACACACACACACACACACACACACACACACACACAGACATACACACACACACACTGCTGTCACTTTTTACTGATGGAGGCTACATCAGGGGTCTCCTAGGGTCTCTGAGAATGCCAAACTCTTTGTCACTGGTGGTCACTGATAATTTAAAGGGGCACTGTGTGAGATTTTCAGTTGTTCATTTCCAGAATTCATGCTGCCCACTCACTAATGTTACCTTTTTCATGAATACTTAACACCAGCATCAAATTCTAAGTATTCATTATGACGGGAAAAATTGCACTTTTCATACACAAAACGAGAGATCTTCTCCATGGTTTGCCATTTTGAAATTCCTAAAATAGCCATTTTTTGCTTCAAAATTGACTGTAATTGGACCATACTAGTTAACATTTGTTTGTTACTTAGTAAACTTTCATGTAAAGATCAAATTTGGCAATAGGGAGCCTAGTTTCAATGAGCAGCATAGTTGCAGTACCTTTTTTGACCATTTCCTGCACAGTGTCCCTTTAAGCTTCATCTCTCTTTTCGGGAAAGTCTGAGAAGAACACCCCAAAACAAGGACGAAAAGATTGATTGATGTTCAGGTGAAATTGATATGTATATTATTTCAGACTGTATCTCTTAATCGAGAAAAAAAATCCAAATCGTATCTCTGCCTGCCTTTTTCTCACTGAGCTAAAAAACAAATCGCATGCTGTTAATGTCAGTCAAACTCAAGCCACAAAAATATGCAGTGTTCATTCTACACTTACAGTGTACTAATCCTAATACCATACAATCTAGAAAATATTGAATTGGCTCACTGTGTTGAGTTAACGCTGCATATTTACTAGAGATGCACCGTTTCCGGATCCGGAAGGATAATAGGGTTTGTCACAGGATCCGGATCTGGCAGGATCTTAAGCAGTGGATCCGGTATCCGGCAGTTACCTAAAAATCAGGATCTGGTACATCTTTAGTTTTTACGTAGCCTAGGCTTTTCAGTCAGCCTTTCACAACCCCAATCACTGCATGGAGTGAAAGCCCTTTGGAAGCGGCCGTTGCAGGCAGT
>NC_085876.1:47329837-47339837 GCF_034702125.1 Engraulis encrasicolus
TTGTGTGCACCTTGAAGTTGTACTAGGTGTACATTCACTGCTCCTGCGTTGACTTCTGTGTGTGCGTGTGTGTGTGTGTACTCAACGGCTGGTCCTCTGTAGTTCACTGCCGATCTCAATGGTGTGTGTGTGTGTGTGTGTGTGTGTGTGAGTGTGAGTGTGAGTGTGTGTGTGTGTGTGTGTGTGTGTGTGTGTGTGTGTGTGTGTGTACTCACCGGCCGGTCCTCTGCAGTTCAGGGCCGATCTGATGAGTGTGTGTGTGTGTGTGTGTGTGTGTGTGTGTGTGTGTGTGTGTGTGTGTGTGTGTGTACTAACCGTCCGGTCCTCTGTAGTTCAGGGCCGATCTGATGCTCCTCCTCCTTGATGTGTTCTGATGCGGACGCCGTGCCGTTGGGCTGCGGAGGCCTCTTCCTCTTAGTCTACACACACACACACACACACACACACACACACACACACACACACACACACACACACACACACACACACACACACACACACACACACACACACACACACGCACACACACACACTCGCGCACGCATGCACGCACGCACGCACGGACGCACGCACACACACACACACACGCACACACACAGACACAGATGCACGCACACGCACACAGACACAGACACAGACACAGACACAGACACAGACACACACACACACACACACACACACACACACACACACACACACACTCTTAATAACAAATCTAATAACATCTACAAGCTCTGCAGCAGAAGTGGGGAAATATGACAGCACAAAAAAAAACAGCCGTCTAAATTAAATAAGCGATTAAACAACTGATGGTGCATAAATAATGTCTGTGTATTTACATGACAAAACACGTCCATGATCCTATTACTCTGCTAAATCACACCAGAGAGACAGCAGTCATTAGATGATTACACATCAGAGAACATAAAACAACACAACACAACATACCACCACAGCACAAAACAGCACACTGTATAGCCTATTACAATCCACACAGTACAATTCACAATGTTACCTCAACAGTTAGAGGGTCAAATTTGCATATTTTAATCATTACCAATTTCTAAGTGGGGAATTACAGTCACACTGTGAAATTTACTCTGCAGACCGAAGCTAAACTGGTCTTTATTCATCAGTACACATATGACAGCAATCAATCAATGTATTGACACACTGCAAGCATGACTAAGGAAATAAATAAATATATAGGAGACCCAGAAGAGCACAGAGAGAACAATTAAGTCCTCAAATGCACTGTGGCCACAACAGTCATCATAGCCTGTTCTGAATTACAATCAGTGGCTTGCTAATAGGGCTGCACGATATTTGAAAAATATGCGATACACGATAACATGACTGTATATCACGATATCGATATTACTCGCGACATTTAATATATAAATATATTTTCCCCTCTCTACTTGACATTCTACACTTCATCATGTATGAAACAACTGAGAGCAATGTTTTATTTCCAACAGTATTTTTATTCGGAAAAAACATGGGTAATATACAGCATCAACTTAAAATGTCAACCTTTTTAATACCTTTTCACCAACTTGGCTGTTATTAAAAATTAAAAAGTAGGTATCACGATATAACCAACTTTTGCGATACGTGTATCGCAAGCTGCGATATCGCGATATCGATACATTTTCGATATATCGTGCAGTCCTACTTGCTAATCTAAAGTAGGCCATTACACTAACATCCACAGACACTAGCATGAGAGTGCACTTCAATCGACTCTAAGTTGAAGCCAGCTATTCAAACCAAAGAGAGATTGCTAATATACGTATATGTATACGACTGCATGTTATGACAGAAAGTAGCCCATGATAAAATAATAGTTGAAGAAGATTACTAAGTGATGTCTCTATATTGTCTCTGATCATTGTAGTCAACCACCAAAATCACATATTATCTGGGAAACTACAGTGCAGTCATTTGTGTGTGTGTGTGTGTGTGTGTGCACATGTGTTTGGTTGTGTCACCTGTGATGGCACGTTCTTGGGGGGCTTGTGTGTGTGTGTGTGTGTGTGTGTGTGTGTGTGTGTATGCGTTTGTCACCTGTGATGGCACGTTCTTGGGGGGTTCTATTCTGATGGTGGGGTCCCACTCCCCGGGTGGCAGCACGGTCACCTGGTCCAGGAACTCGTCGATGCCCGCCAGCAGATCCTCACGGTCCTTCGCCTTGTACGCCACGTCATGGAAAATCTAGCCAGAGAGAGTAGAGAGAGAGGTTCCATTGAAAGCCCATTGGGAAACTCATTGGGAAAGCCCATTGGGAAACTCATTGGGAAAGCCCATTGGGAAACTCCAACTCCCATTGTCATTGTGACACAGCACTCCACAGCACACAAGTGAACACTGCACACAACGAAATTGCATTTATGCCTCACCCGTGCAAGGGGGCAGCCCTCAGCGGCGCCCCATGGGGAGCAGTGCGGTGGGACGGTACCATGCTCAGGGTACCTCATTCATGGAGGAGGATGGGGGAGAGCACTGGTTGATTACTCCCCCCACCAACCTGGCGGGTCGGGAGTCGAACCGGCAACCTCTGGGATGCAAGTCTGACGCCCTAACCGCTCACCCATGACTGCCCTACCATTGGCCCATTGTTTCCAGGTTCTATCAGAGAGAGAGGTTCCATTTGCCCGTTATTTCCGGGTTCTGCAATTGCAAGGGGGAGGGGGGGAAATCTTCCTTTAGGCAGACCTAAGGACTGTTCTAATCAATGCTAGGAGTATTATGACACACCCCTTTAGGCAGACCGGAACCTGTTACACTGGCATATCTCTATACTTAAAGAATCTCTGATCTAGCAGCCGGGAAATATCATTCTTATTCTTATTCTTTATCTTTATTTTTAACCCTTGTAAGGTGTCACATAGAAGGTGTTCGGGTCAATTTGATCCAGGCACATAGAAAAATAATGCAGTGTTTCCCATACATTGAGGAAACTATGGCGGCCCGCCATAGTTTAAATTTTTTAATTTTTAAAAAACGATATCCGTTTTTGTTAAAAACGATTTGAATTACGATTTTGAATTTCCTTCGCATTTTCCTCCTGGAGTAAATACATCCTATAGACTCTGTATTGGTTAGATAAGTAGTCCCACGGTAACACAGAATGAGGGGAAAGCATTAGGAAGTGACCGTAAGGGTATTACAGTTGATTCATGTGTGCACACGTGTAACATCGGGTGAGTAACAGAACATGTGCGCAACGATGCGTTATGACACGCCGATATGCGAGGATCTTCGTCCAAATCGCTAGTCGCATGCATCATCGCTAATATAACTACGTTTACATCGCGTGCCGCGTGTAAGGGAAATGTTAGTTGTTGACATGTATGGAATTCACTTCAATTTGTGCTGTTTCTTGCTTCAGTTGTGGACAAAACGATTGGCCAAACTCACAATAGAAAGCCTTTGCTGTGCTACTGTCCCAGAGAGCTGAAAAAAAACCTTCATAGAAAAAGTCACACTTAACAGGGGTGTTAACCAATCCAATGAGTTCTCTCATTGCTCTCTGTCTGTCTGTCTGTCTGTCTGTCTGTCTGTCTGTCTGTCTGTCTGTCTGTCTGTCTGTCTGTCTCTCTCTCTCTCTCTCTCTCTCTCTCTCTCTCTCATAGTAGGCCTAGCCTACTATATACCCATAACAAATGGTGAATTTCTGAGCCCTTTTTAATTTGTAGCCTATATCACTGAAGGCATGATAATGCTTCATCATATTTTAGAAATAGGGCCTATGTGCCTTTTATATACCAAATGTTTATCATTTTGAAATTGTTTCAGTTGTTTATGACTTGTGTATGACTGACATTATATCTGCATACTAGGCCTATCAGTGCTGCATTGCTTTGTAAAGATAGGCTATTCAACACACTTTAAAAACACACTGAAAAGATACGGCCATAGTAGGCTACTGAAAACATTTTGTTCATAATAATGGTGATTAATAAATGGTGGTCTTAAATTTTCATACTGACATCCTTGAATTTGACTTGGTAGATCACGGCAGACCATCAACTTCAAAAGTAGATCTTGGTTAAAAAAAGGTTGGGCACCCGCCCCTGCTATAGAGAGAAATGTATGCCTGTGGCGTTAAGTTCTGCTAGGAAGACGAGACAGTTCCTCACACTCATCACTGGCCTTAATTATCCAATCATAGCTCCCGGATGGGGAACCCCGCCACGTCTCTTGCTTAACCTCAGCTTTCAGCCAATAGAATGTCTACGACTTGATTTTAAAAGTCTCTGTCTGTTTCCGCTCTTTGCTAATCAGAATAAGCAGACGCCGACGCGTTGGTCTCAATATCGATGCAGATTCCTTGCTAACTCTCTAACATTCATCACCGTTTACTGTTCATCTTGTTTAAGCCGTGCCCAGTTGCACAGTATGCCGCATTACCCGCGTCAAGCTTAAAAGGCTGCGAAATCGCTCAGCACTCTCGTTAACGCACCTGTCTGTCTCGAGCTCTGATGGGGCTCCCTATGTGACCGGCCGCTTCTGTGAATCGCCCGACGTCGTCGCAGATTCCGGTATTCGAGACGTTCTGCTCGTCGAAATGGGTTTGCCCCGCAGGTTGTATGAATTCAATTTCGCTATGACAGTTGTCAACCGTTCCCACACTCTTCCTTGCAAGTTCAGCCATGATCCTGTCCGGCGCACGCACACGCCTCAAACACCTCCTGTTCTCAGTGGATCTCAGTAGGCAACGCATGGTATAGCCTACTTTCATGTCGAGCACGCTATTTCTGGACCCGCCGTATCGCGGACGACGTTCATCTAATTTAGAACTTGGTCTATTTTTTAAATCTCTGTTTTTATTCTTAACCTTAATCATGTTTGTGCATAACTGTTCAGCGGGCCCGTGGTGGTGTATTTTTTTGTTTAATCATTAACCCTTTAGGCCTACTGGGCTATATCTTGTCGTGTAGGCCTACACATCTTAACTTCCAATGGCTTTTATTTTTTTTTCGGTCGTCTTAAATTCCTCTGCTGTTCGCACTTTCCCAGCGTGTAGCCTATTTAATCAAGTAGGCTACATCTAATTATCCATCTCCTATCCCCGCGTAGGCCTTTCACACCAGCACTTTTACACTCCATGTGCATTTTGGTCACTACTGATGACAGAGTTGAGTTTAAAAATTGTCATAGTTTTTCGCGCTGGTCTGCTTGCCTCTTGTTGAGTTATTTCTGGGTTATGTGTAATGTACCATGTGTTAACTCTTGTTTTTGTCGTGCTATAGGGAACTATCCCGCCCGGCGTTCACCTTACTCATTGGGAAAGGTTTTCCGTGGGGACAAAGTCTCTGCCTGACTGACTAAATGGCTACCAATCTTTATTTCATCTGACTGATCCCTGGTTTATTTTCCTATAGCTTGCATGCCAGTGTTTTTGGATTTCGTGCATGAACACATGACCCCACGTCTGTACGTTATTGAAGATGCACTAAGACTAACTCCATTTCTAAGATCTCACAGGTCCACAGGGTTACTATTTTCCCTCAGTGCGCGGTAGGCTATCCCTACCGTGCATGACCCCATGTCTGTATGTTATTGAAGATGCACTAAGACTAACTCCATATCTATGATCCCACAGGTCTACAAGGTTACTATTTTCCCTCAGTGCGCGGTAGGCTTTCCCTCCTACTGTGCAATTGCCTGGGTAATTTCTTTTGGCCTGTCTGCGCCTCTGATCCGTCAGCGCCTCTTGGGTAATGGCCTGACGGATGATTATCGATAAAATGCAGTAATTTATTTAAAAAGAAAAAAAAAATAAAAAAAAAATTACAGGCCAGCAGGAGTCCCGACTGTCTGCTGGCACCTTACTCGTCCCTGCTTTCTAACTTGTTCTGTATGTTTCTTACAGTGACTTCACACTCATATCTGGTGGCGGTGGTTACCTACTCTGTGTCTTGCCCTTATCTTACTGGGGCTAAGTGTACAGATGCTCTCTCCCATTGCTCGTTTATCTGGTCGCGTCCATTTACACAGGTGTTTTCCAGTTGAGTCTAGGTTTCGATTGACTAGCTGGAGCCGCTTCCTGTTCACTTGCTTAATTCAACTGTCTACCGAATGATCTCCCGTACAGAGCCTCGTCATACGGCTTTCTTTTCACGCCTGGTCAATTCTGCCAAGCCATCGTCTCCCTAATCTCAGTCATTGCGACTGCATGCCATCCACGGTCACAACAGTTCTCAAGGATGTTGTCTCCTCTCCATGTTTAGCTCCGGTGTTCCGTAAAATACTCCTACCTGCCAGCTAATCTTACAAACCCCCATTTGGCATGCGCAGACCATGAAACGTCAGCACCAGCTGATCCTAAGACTGCAATATTACCGGGGAACAGAAAAAATACAGTACTTAAATTTACAATTTTCACTACAATTGTTCGTTTATTATCGTGAATTGGTATGTGTGTCTTGAAGTGCGACCCTGGCAACTTAGCTAACCGTCTCGTTATCCTAGCTGTTTTACCAACTTACATAAAATTCAGGCTTTTGGTAGTAGGACTTGTATACATGACCATGCGATTCTATTTTCATGTCCTTTATCTCGGAAATCTACTCCCTGTCTGGTGTTACTGATATGTATTTTACTGTAAACAATATTACGTAGGAAACATGACCATGTAGGAAGACCTGTCAGAACACCGGGTCGTGGTGGACTGGCCACCAGTGTTTTCCCGTAATTACGGTAGCCTAATCATAATGATAAATGGACCGTGCAGCTCGTCTGATGGGAATGACCGGCTATTTAGACTATCCATATGGCAGGATAAAATGTTCTCTGACTGCTCATGCGTCCGTTTTACAGCTTTAATGATGAATTACAGGTGTACGGGCAGCAGTGAAAGTCTCGGGGTCTATAGAAGCAATACAGTAGCTACTGCATTACCTCAGTTTGGTATTTTATTGCTGGAGAATCATTCTTTCTCTCAACTCCCGTCAGGTTCAGTCAACCCCAGCCTCTACATTTGGACTGGAATGCCCACACCCTTGTATACGGCTTGCACCATGCCTCAGGGTTCTCTGGCGAGGTGCGGCTCCCACCGTCGCTAAGGGATCTCCCCGTCTCTATGGTATCCGTCGTCATTTCATCTCCCATCCAGCCAAAGGTCTACCACCTAAAGTCTCACCCGTCTCATTTCCGAGGTGTCATGAGGTACCGTGCTTATGTCTACTTCGGGATGCCGACGCCACTCTAAAGGCCTGGCGGTAATCGCAAGGCCGCTCTCCGGTAACAATCATCCTGTCTGTATTCTTCCTTTCTCATCATGCACCTTTCCTCGCCCTGTTTGCCTCACTACTCTAGCCTACAGTACAATTGAGAGAGCCCGGTAGCCCGGTACAATCTAACTCTACGGCAGCTGGTGGCCCAGCTCAGCCAGTAGCCTGGCTTTCATCCTACTCAGTTTGTACTTGAGCCTGGCAGTCCGGTACCTTCTAGCTCTACGTCAGCTGGTAGCCCAGCTCAGCCAGTACCCTGGCTTTCATCCTACTCAGTTTGTACTTGAGCCAAGCCAGTAGCCTGGCTCCAAGGTGGCCAAGATTCGGACCTAATTTTACTCCACTGAGGCTGGTAGCCCAGCCGTATCAGCGTTACATATCTACGGAAATAATGGCCTACACATTAAAATGCTTGCTGTTTGGTCGTTATGCAACCTACATGTTATGTATCTGTCCCTGTCAAATAAACTTAACTAAACTAAAACCCAGTTAGGCTACATTTGCTCGGTTCTTACCCCGGTCATGTCATGCCGGTTAGGCTCATTGCCAATATGCATGTATCATTCACAATTAGCATAGGCTGGTTCTATGAATGGCTCTGCCTATCCCTCTAGTGCACGTCTAAACCGTATGTGATTGGTATCTCACCCCGGTCGTGCACATGCCAATTGTTTCCTCTGTTCTGTGACCTCCACATATGTGGTGGCGGCGGCTTCCCCTCTCTTGTGCTTCATACATTCATTGTTCTGGTGTCTTCTTCTATTTCCTTCTCTTGCATTGTCACTTATTTCACCCATTATTCATTGTTATTGATACACGCTGATCGCATAATTTATTCCATGGTCTCCACATATGTGGTGGCGGTGGCTTCCTCTCTCTCTTCTCTCCTCTCTCGTCATATATTCATTGTCTAGTGTCTCCCTTCAATTCCTTCTCATGCGTTGTCAATTATTTCATTGTTATTTATGTCTGTACTTCTGCCTATCGCTGTTGTTATTGTCGTTGTTTTCGTCGTTGTTGTTGTTTCTTACTATTTTCCGAGACTCGCGCAATGATCATCGCATTCCGTGATCATTCCGCGAGCAATTTGGTCATTTTAGTATGATTTACTTCTCATTCGTCATTTTTTCTCGCCCGCTGAGTCCGGTGGCCCGGGTCAGCCCCGTAATCTCGCAGAGGCCGGTAGCCCGACCTTACTGTTTTATTGTGTTTTATTTTATTATTTATTTATTTTAATTCTTTTGTGCTCAGCTTTTTACTCAGGCCAGCGGCCTGGCTTCGGTCATCGGTGGCCCGATCGACTGTCGTACGCGCTCCACGAAGCTGGTGGCCCAGCTTAGCCAGTTGCCTGGCTTTATCGTCTCGGCTCAGTTCACACTCGAGCACGTGCTGGTGGCCCAGCACTCAGTCTAATCGTACTACGCTCACAGTCGTCACCCTCGCACCTAAGCACTCTCGCACCGTTCACTGCAAGTCGTTTTACGTGGAGCGCTCCGTGGAGCAGGTGGCCCTGCTCGGCCGGTTGCCCGGCTTCGATCGTCAGCTGGTTGCCCAGCTTAGCCGGTGGCCCGGCTTCGGTTCTCAGCTGGTTGCCCAGCTCAGTCGGTGGCCCGACTTCTATTTCAGCTGGTTGCCCAGCTCAGCCGGTGGCCCGGCTTCGGTTTTCTCGGCTGGTTGCCCAGCTCAGTCGGTGGCCCGACTTCAATTTCAGCTGGTTGCCCAGCTCAGCCGGTGGCCCGGCTTCGGTTTTCTCAGCTGGTTGCCCAGCTCAGTCGGTGGCCCGACTTCAATTCTCAGCTGGTTGCCCAGCTCAGTCGGTAGCCCGGCTCGCTCAGAGTTGGTGGCCCAACTCGTCCGTACACCCGTTGCCTTTCATTCGTCATCCCCCGTTGATATAACTGTCCTTTGTTTTGTTTTTGCTCGATTATTCAGGTCCAGCTTTTCGTCCGCAGTCCCGGGTGAGTATCTTGCAGGTCCAGCGTTTTATCTGCAGTCCTGGGTGAGTATTCCCCAAACACTCACACACCCCACCCCCGCTGCACCTTCCTTCGCTATTCGTACACATTCACCTACTTTGGGGGTGGGCTCTCGCCCCCTGCCTTTCCATGGCAGGATATGAGCACACTCTCGTTAATACTTCAACTGTTAAATACTATTATCTAATTGCAGTATCCATAACCCATTGGGCCCTTTCCGGGTGCCCCTAGCAAGCACATTATCTCGCCACCACCTTGCATATTTCAGTTGTGATCTTCCCTATGGGATCCGGTGAGTAACCATAATTCATACACACTCTTTGGGGTAGGCTTCGCCCCTGCCTCATCATCGGCAGGATATGAGCCCCCCGTTTTACAAACTATATTCTGCAGGTCGGGGACCTGCGCCAAAGAGAAATGTTACCTCCCTGTGTATTAATAAATACCTTTCATTTCATTTTGTCTATTGAGTCTTCTATGGTAGAAATGCAAGCTGTGGCGTGAAGTTCTGTTGGGAGACGAGACGGTACCTCACTTCATTTTATTTATCAATCGAGTCTTCTATGGTAGAAATGTATGCCTGTGGCGTTAAGTTCTGCTAGGAAGACGAGACAGTTCCTCACACTCATCACTGGCCTTAATTATCCAATCATAGCTCCCGGATGGGGAACCCCGCCACGTCTCTTGCTTAACCTCAGCTTTCAGCCAATAGAATGTCTACGACTAGATTTTAAAAGTCTCTGTCTGTTTCCGCTCTTTGCTAATCAGAATAAGCAGACGCCG
>NC_085876.1:47352337-47359837 GCF_034702125.1 Engraulis encrasicolus
GGAAATTCACAATGACACTTCATGCAGGACACCAGGCACCCGTGCCTTGAAACAAAATTAACATCAACATGAGATCGAACAAACACATAAACAAACAAATAAACAAACCCATACAACCTCCTTCACATTCATCTGTGCCCATTCAGGTGACCCATGCAGAGTGAGAGGAGGAGAAAAAGGTTGTCTTCATAATAACAATAAAACAAGATCAACTCAATTGTGCAATAATAAAGCATGCAAAATAAATGTCCAATGTTCTAATACTACCACTTCCTTCATAAAGAAGCATGAAGAAACTTTGACCAATTAACTTCCATTAACGCTGGAGGAGAGGAGAAAGAGGGGCACACAAGAGACTGAGACTGGGGTTATGGGGCAGGAGAGAAGAGAAGAGAAGAGAAGAGAAAGAGAGAGGGACTTGTGAGGAGAACAGGGGTGCGTTTCTCAAATGTGTAGTTGTTAGCCAGTTAGCAACTTGGGTAGTTGCCAATGGAAAATTGCATTGCAAACAACAAAGTAGCTACTGTAGTTCGCAACTATGGTTTCGAGAAATCCACCCCAGAAGAGAAAGAGAGAGGGACTTGTGGGGAGAGCAGAGGAGAAAGAGAGAGGGACTTTGGGAGGAGAACAGAGGAGAAAGAGAGAGGGACTTGTGAGGAGAGAAGAGAGGAGAAAGAGAGAGGGACTTGTGAAGGGAACAGGGGTGCGTTTCTCAAAAGTGTAGTTGTTAGCCAGTTAGCAACTTGGGTAGTTGCCGATGGAACATTGTAGTAGTTAGCAACTATGGTTTCGAGAAATGCACCCCAGAGGAGAAAGAAAGAGGGACCCATGAGGAGAGCAGAGGAGAAAGAGAGAGAGGGACTTGTGACTGGAGAGCAGAGGAGAAATGGGTGCTTAAAAACAGCTCTCGAGTCATCATGCCACATCCGTCATCAGTAGGTCAACGTTAGCTTGTGATGGCTCGGCTGGCACCTGACACACATGAGACGGAGCTAACGTGACAATGCCCTCTGCCCTGTGCCACACTGCCATTCCAGTCGCCACCTTGTCCCCACCTTCACCAGGGCCGGACTGGCCATCTGGCATACCGGACATTTTCTGGTGGGCCCATGCACCCTTGTGGGCCCCTATTTTCAGAAATGTGAGAAATATATATATATAGTATACTAGTATACTATGTAGTAAGTATACTATATATATATTATTTTCACATTTCTGAAAATAGGGGCCAAGGAGGGTGCAGGGCCCACCGGTGATTCAGTTCAGCGCTGCTAATTATGAGCGGGGCCCCTTTAAGCCAAAAGTGCCCGGGCCCTATTTCTCTAATTATGAGAGGCCCCTTTAAGCCAAAAGTGCCCAGGCCCTATTTCTCCCCTATGAGGTGTACCCTTTAAGCCAAAAGTGCCTGGGCCCTATTTCTCCCCCTGTCCAGCCCTGTCCTTCACCGCAAATACAGAGTCGCTATACTTAAGCCCTTAAGCCTTTTTTATGGTCTGGAATGCTTGTGGAGGTATGCGCCTCAGTCAGTGAAGACATGCGCTCATGCTGACACTACAACTGAACTGTCCTAAATAACATGCTACTTCTAGTACTACTACTACTTTTCAGGGATGCACCGATATCACTTTTTTGAAAACAAGACAAGTACGAGTACAATACAAGTACGAGTGCATTAATGTGTGTACTTGCCGATACTGAGTACCAGTACCGATACCTTTTACCACCAAAATACAACGAAAATAAATGCAGGGCCTTGTTTTTTTTCCACCTGTGATATTTTTATTGTCCATGTCCATGTAGATTTAAATGTTAGTAAAATGTATGAGGTGGCACTTTTTCCATGCTGCTTTCATATCCATAGAACGTGACAAGATTTTGCATTGTTTTGTGTAATAGCAGTATCATTCCTGGTATCGGCAAGTGCTTGACGAATACGAGTAGGAGAAAAATGAGCAGTATCGGGTGCCGGTGCATCTCTACTACTTTTACTATTACTACTAATACTAGTACTACTACTTTTACTAATAATAAATGAAAGCTGTGAAAGTGAGAGCTCATTGGGAAACTCCAACTCCCATTGTCATTGTGACACAGCACTCAAGTGAACACTGCACACTGCACACAACGACATTGCATTTATGCCTCATGCACACGCGCACACACACACACACACACACACACACACACACACACACACACACACACACACACACACACACACACACACACACACACACACACACACACACACACACGTGCATGCACACAAACACGCAAACAGATCTTCTGTAAATGTTCACATTTTTGTTTTGTTATTTGTATGCTTTGGCAACATTGTATCATTACAGTCATGATAATAAAGCACAATTTGAATTTGAATTTGTGTTCATGACACCAGAATCTGACAAGTATGGGATGGAGTGTAAATTATAATCATATGCATCGATGCATTGATCCTACGGCCAATGATTGAATAGAATTGTATCATATCGTGGGGCATTCGTAAGTATCAGCGGGAAAGGATCTGCACACTGCTTGCAAAATACTTAATTTATTAGGAGCAATGTTTCCATCATAGATCTTCTTCAGAAATGATTCAAGATGCCTGAAGAAGATCTATGATCGAAACGTTGCTCCTAATAAAGTAAGTCTTATGCAAGCAGTGTGCAGATCCTTTCCCGCTCCTGCATGTGACAATTTTTTGATTTGCCACCTGCTGATGCTTTTTACTGGATGTGCGCACTTTCCACTACACGCATTCGTAAGTATAGAAAACAATCAAATCGTTGACTCAATAGATCAATATTGAATCGTATCGTCTTTGGAGGCGACCCCAAGTATGGGAGTGAGCTAATGTGACAATGTCCTGCTGTGTGTGTGTGCCCACATGCCATTCTTGTCTGTCCTCGTCTTCTTTACATCACAACAAAGTCATGCGCGGGGGATGAGATGAGGCCAGTAAAGGAAATGGAGGGTGTAGAATTGGTTTGGTTTAGGGGGGCTGAGCGGAGGAGATGAGGGGTAGGGGGGGGGGGAGAGAGAGAGAGAGAGAGAGAGAGAGAGAGAGAGAGAGAGAGAGTGAGAGAGTGAGAGAGTGTGTAGAGGGGCACTATGGATGGTGGCAGTGGTGGTGGTGGGGGTCACTGTGGGTGGCGATGTTGGTGGTGTGGGGTGCACTGTGGTTGGGAGTCAGTTTAGGTGCCATGTGTGGTGGGAGCCCTATCTCACGCCTTTCGTGAAGTATTCACTAAAATAATAGATTAATTTTCACGCTGCCTATTCACTTGAATTGCCCCACTGCTGCTATGGTTATCCAAACGTCTGCAGGGGCGGGGAGGGGGTGCTGACAGAACACTGCTGATACACTCGGGACTCACTAATTCGACGCCCTTTCGGTACTTACGCCTTATGTCCCCTAAACCTAAACCTAAACCTAACCTTAACCTTAACCCTACTTAACCCTAAACCTAACCCTAACCCTAACCTTAACCCTAACCTTAACCCTAACCTTGACCCTAACCTTGACCCTAAACCTAACCCTAAATTGCTTGTTTGAAATGTTTGATTACCATGTGACGGTAGGCTACCGAAAGGGCATCAAACTAGTGGGTCGCTAGGCAACAGTCGGGCAATTCAAGTGAATAGGCAACGTGAAAATTAATCTATTATTTTCGTGAAGACTTTACGAAAGGCAGGCAATAACGTGAATGCACCACGAAAATTCATCTATTTTTTTCGTGAATACTTCACGAAATGAGTGAGATACGGTTGGTGGTGGTGATGGTAAGCGGGTAGACTGTAGCGTGGTCAGAGTAGAAAGTGAGTGGCGATGGTGGTAGTGTGGGGTGCAACGTTGGTGGGGCACAGTGGGTGGCAGTGGGTAGGCTATGGGGTGAGCCGTGGTAGAGGGTGGGGTGGGGGGCCACTGTGGGTGGTGGTAAGGTGGGGTAGGGGCGCACCATGGGGTGACAATATTGCTGGTGAGTGAAGGGTGCGGTGTACTGTAGTTAAAGTGTATATCTCAGGTTAATTTTTATTCAAAATAATGGACTTCCTTTGATAGTTCTACCACTTGAACAATTATCCATCATTTTTTTCATGCAACAGGACATCAGAAAATGAAATATAATGAGGAAAAGTGTGTATTTTCAGTAACATGTTCAAAGAATTCTAATCTATTGTGTGACGTCAGGCGAGGCCATTCAGTAGCCCGCAGTAGCGGTAGCCCTGCATTCTGTACGGTGTGTGATTGAATTATGCCGTACGGGTATGAAATAAATATCATTGGCAATATTATATCATGACCGCTACAGGGTGCCATGTGACCGTGAGGCAGTAAAAACCAGTGTTCGAACTATGCCAAAAAAAAAAAAAATGGGGGGATGGGTTACGATTGCTCAAAGTGCGAGTCTTGAAAGCTTGAATTTGGAGAAGTAGGCCTACCATGTGATTTCAAATTTCAAGTAGGCCTACACTACAAATTACCAGACATTGTTAGTATCAACCTTTAGTAGGTCTATCATGCCATTTCAGCATCATGTCCAAGTGGGAAAGAATGTAAACAGCAACAAATAATAAATAAATAAAACCGTTTGGGTGAATCATTCGCTCCAAGCTTTTTAACGGCAAGGTGCAAAGCAGTCGGCTGCATTGTAAGAGTGCCAGAGATTACCAAATTCAAACGACTGCAAAGCAATCTGTCTGGGCAAAGCGGAAAGCACCTGTGCGGTCCACACGGCCGTCAGCAGAAAACGAATGAACCTCCCTTGCAATACGTCCGAGAACATCAGTACACCGTATGTCAAATGGCGCATTTGTCTACTTGTTTCGAGCACCACGTTTCATTGTCATTGCCGCGAGTTTCTGACAAACCACATAGTTGAGCTGCACAACGTGACACTATCATACACAACATGATGAAGCGCCCCCCTCACGTTTGACATCCTCGGGCCGAAGTCTCATAAGGGGGTAAAGACCGTGAACATAGTGACACACACTTCACAGTGGTGTTGGTGAAAACGAAACGAAGTTGCCTCCCACGGCCCAAACACAAAATAATGCCGAAAATTGAATGCCCCCTCAGTTGTCCTGGCTAGGGCAACTGGCGCGTTATCACTGCTTCTTATCCAATGCAGCAGCACTTTCACTCGCGCTGCACTTGTCTCACAATGCAATCAGCTGCGTGCTCCGGGCCAAATAGTCAACTCTCCCACCTTGTGGACACAGAAGGGAACAATTTGAAGAACGCGTTTCAGACGGACGGACAGACATAGCCTACCCTTTTATAGAGATGCTGGGACACATCTAAAACATGGATCCAACGCGCGTAGTAGGAAAATAGAGACTGAAAAGATACAACCAAAAGGATCTACTCGAAGGCTCCAGCCAACGCTGTTGAAAGATTGTTTGCGTCTCTCCCTGGCCATCTGAATGAGATGCTTTTATCAAACGTCATACCAAATCTACATTGGCCTATAGGCTAGTTTTGGTATTTATGTTTGATCTGGCGACTATTGTTGTTTTACTGTCTTGCTTGAAATTTTCTGTTTGGATTACTTGAAGACTTTCCATGGATTATCCTGCATCGTCTCAGTGCCGTGAGTAACCTGGAACATAAGTAGGCTACATCATCAGAGGTGAGCTTAGTCACTTTTGGCCGCGAGAGACTTGGAAGGCGCTACATTTGCGCCACACAACGTGGATTATTGAACCGGAAGACTTGATTTCTTCTATTGGATAATTTCGTTTGGTAGGCCTATAATTACGGACAGTGTATTTTTTTTGTGACACTCTGACTTTTTTTTTTTTTCAAGGAATATAGGTTAACCGAAATAGTCCCGCCGCCGCGTGGGTTATGCTATTGATTTGTGATACGCATGTGGGTGACCTTTATTGAAGTTGCATGTAATTCTATAGAACAGTCAAAGGAAATTGAAAATGTGATTTTTACAACAGCGACATGACTCGGGTGGTATAGGCCTACTTTAGCCTACTGTTTTGCACCTTGGAAAAGTTTGACGCGATTTCAGTACCATGGACAGTCCCTCCCCAGTCGGGCGAATAGCACCACATTTTAGGCTACGCAGATCATTTCCCGTTTGTGCTGTTTGTAGGCCTAATTTAGGTAGCCTATTGCATTTAGCTGACACGATATTGGCAGTTCATTAAACATGATTAAAAGCAAGCCCAAAAATATGAAGGGACTAGTAAAAAAAAAGAAGCCCATGTCGCATAGTCTAGCCTAGGCCTATAGGTCCAAGCAGAATTTGCAACCCTGCATGAATAGCATTTCTACTAAAACTAGTTGGCCAAAAGTTACTAAATCATTTGGAAGTTGTTACAGTGCCCTGCATGAGAAAAGCCGCACGATTACAGTTGCGATTTCTATTATAGGCCTGCAGGCCACGGCCGTTATATCATTAGTGATCGTCACCTCGCCTATGTAAAATTCCAGGCAAATAAAATTAGAACGTTCACCCATGGCCTCGCCTGACGTAGTCGCCAGGTTACGGTTAAACCCACATTTGCCACAACAAACAACAAAAATCGTTGTTTAACATCGTTTTTGGAGGGACTTATATATGTGGATCATTTATTGAATACAGTGTGTACACATTGATCCAAAGTAGTGGTTAACCTGCGATATACACTTTAAGGTGGTAGGGGGCACAGTGGGTGGCACTATGTGTGGCGTTCACGGCAAATGGGTAGACTATGGGGTGAAGTGAGGTAGTGTTAGTGGTGGTGGGCCACTGTGGGTGGTGGTAAGGTGGGGCAGGGGTGTGCCATGGGTGACAATATTGCTGGTGAGTGAAGGGTGCGGTGTACTGTAGGTAAGGTGGTAGGGGGGCCATGTCGGTAGCAGCATGTGTGACAGCGGTGGCAGTGGGTAGACAATGAGCCGTGGTAGAGGGGTGGGGTGGGGGGCCACTGTGGGTGGTGGTAAGGTGGGGCAGGGGCGCACCATGGGTGACAATATTGCTGGTGAGGGGTGCAGTGTAAAGAAAGCCCAACTGGGGAAAGTCCAACTCCCATTGTCATTGTGACACAGCACTCCACAGCACACAAGTGTTTACTGCACACTGCACACAACGATACATTGCATTTATGCCTCATCTGTGCAAGGGGGGCAGCCAAGGTAAGGTGGTAGGGGGCCATGTCGGTGGCGGTGGCAGCATGTGTGACGGTGGTGGCAGTGCCAGTGCAGTACAGTACAGACGGGCATTCCTGCCAAAGCCCCAGGGCTGTAGTGGGGATTACAGCGGGCGAGTCCAGTGACGCGCTGCCCCTGTGCAGATTAAGGCAGGAATGCCCACCACACACTGATCAAGGCCCCACTCCACTCCAGCATCCACCATAGACCACCCACCCAGCGGACGGAGTCACTCAGCCCTCAACACCCGACCCCCGCCTCTCTCCCCCTCAGCACCCCACAGTCCCCTACAGCCACCATGCAGCTTCCTACACCACCCTTCTGAATGTAAACTGACATGGTCCACT
>NC_085876.1:47364837-47372337 GCF_034702125.1 Engraulis encrasicolus
TTGAGTGTTCTGTAAGCCATCCAGTAGAGTAGATTGACAGGTCTAGCACGGCTCTGCAGAGCCAAGGCCAGAGCACAGTGCAGTGCTTTCATACACAGCTCTGCAGAACACCACACACGACACAGAACAGAACAGCACACAACAAAACATTGCAGAGAAGCTATACAGTCATGCAGCAGTCAGGGTTACGGAGGCAGAGAGAGGCAGAAAGAATGAGAGAGAGAGAGTGAGAGAGAGAGAGAGAGAGAGAGAGAGAGAGAGAGAGAGAGAGAGAGAGAGAGAGAGAGACAGACAGACAGAGAGAGAGAGAGAGAGAGAGAGAGAGAGAGAGAGAGAGACAGAGACAGAGACAGACAGAGAGAGAGACAGAAAGTGAGAGAGAGAGAGAGAGAGAGAGAGAGAGAGAGAGACAGACAGACAGAGAGAGAGAGAGAGAGAGAGAGAGAGAGAGAGAGAGAGAGAGAGAGAGAGAGAGAGAGAGAGAGAGAGAGAGAGAGATAGAGAAAGGGTGAGCAAGAGTGAACTGTTGATTTCATTATAAAGGGTTTTAATAGGCAGAAAGAGAGAGTGAAAGAGAGAGAGAGCGAAAGAGAGAGAGAGCGAAAGAGAGAGAGAGAGAGAGAGAGAGAGGGAGGCAGGCAGAAAGAGAGAGAGAGAGAGAGAGAGAGAGAGAGAGAGAGCGAGTGGCAGGCAGAAAGAGAGAAAGAGAGAGAGAGAGAGGGGGGGGAGGGGAGAAAGCGAGAGGGAGCTGGTGTTTAAATGATAAAGGCTTTTAATAAGCGGTTGGGCATGATTAGTGTGTGTCGCTCGGTTGACAGCTGCAGCATACTAATGAGACAGAGAGTGAGAGCTAGTGATGAAATGACAGAGTGGAGAAGATTGGAGGAGATTTAATAAGTGGAGGTGGTTAGTTTCTGTTGATTATAAGTAGGGCTGTAACGATACACTCAACTCATAATTCGGTTCGTATCACGATTTTTGACCTACGGCTTGATACACCTGGCGATTTCCGTATTGTATCTCATTTTAAGCTTGGAAGCGGTATCACATCGAATAATATGGTTGTTTTTTGGACTGAAGGACAACAAAAATTTGAAAGGGCGTATCACGATACTGCCTCCCTACGTCACAATATAGTATCATGACTGAGTACGGTTTCTCGGTTCGATTAAACATCGTTACAGCCCTAATAATAAGTGCAATACAATGTAACTTAATGTAATAGTTACTATGGCAATCAGTGATAATAACAAGGACAAACGCAGAAAGAATGTGAAAAAGGAATGAAATGAATGAATAAATTAGTTCATGAACGAGTGAGTGGTGGGGGAGTGAGAAAATGGGTGAAAATGGATGAAATCGATGACTTTAATGAGTTGATGATTAAATCAAGACAGAGGTCTGTGATGTAAATGATGGGATGCGATGATGAAGAGAATAGATCAGAGATTGAGAGAGAAAGAGAGACAGCGTCACAGAAGAACACAGTGAGAGACAGTGAATACAGCATGCTGGTGTAATGGTAATGCATTATTGGAGGTGCAAAACGCACACCAGAAAAAGAGGTTCTGGCAACCAGTAAAACATTTTCAGGAGGATAGAAGTGCCGCACACTCTTGAGTTGTATAAACAAGTTTTTTAATGTGACAACGTTTCGGCCTGTCGGTCTTCCTCAGGTCACGGGAGTGTGCGGCACTTCTCTCCTCCTGCAATGGGTCATGTATGTCAGTGGGGCCCGGTATGGTACTGAAGCCGGCACAAAACACGACACAAACCCAGTCGATAACTTAGCAAAGGAAAAAGCTGATGCTTTGACTAAATATGAGAGAGAGCTCTGTGATGGCAAAGTCAAGATGAGACTGTGAAAATGAGATAGATCAGAGAAATCCAGAAAGAGAGACAGAGTGACTCACAGATACAAGTGATATGCCTCTTTTCCACTGCCGGTTTTCTGGTAGGCCTAAGCCTACAGCTCGACACAGCGTGACTTGGCTGCCACTTTTTGGTCTTCGATTGAGCTGTGTCGTGCCCAATCGAAAAGCAAAAAGGGGCGGCCGAGAGGCAATAGTGAGATAGTGAGAGAGAGAGCCACAGTGACTCACAGATACAAGTGATAGTGAGATAGAGAGATGAAACAAAAGGTGACTGACACTGGACAGTAATGAATGAATACCACATGCTGGTGCAATGACAATGCATGCCAGTGAGGCCCGGTACGGTACAGAGCCTGGCCCGAACCCCCAAAAAACGAAAGCCAGACCCCAAACCCAAACCCAGACACAACGGAAATGCAAACGGCCACAACGCAAACGGCCCAGCCCGGCCGGCCCGTTCCACACCACAGCGAGCGCGCCCCCGAGATTACGGTATATTTGCCTTCAGGAGCGGGCAGCAGCCCCGTGCGGGCCGCAGAGGAGGAGCTGTTGGTGGTGAGGGAGGCGGTGGTGGTGTTGTTGTGGTGGTTGCCGGGCTGCCGGGCGTCCGAGGCCTCCTCGTCCCTGATTGGTGGAACGGAGCGCAGCGTCTCCTCCTCGTCCTCCTGCAGCGCCGCTTCCTGCTCGTCGCTAGGGGGCGACACCACCACCTCCGGGATGAACAGCGGCTGCTGCTGGGGTTGTGGAGAGGTGGAGGAGGCGTTTGTGGGGCCGTGCACCGCCGGGGGAACGGCAGCAGCGGAGAGCTGTCGCCGTGACGACGGAGGGGAGCTGTGCGGGGTCGGGGCGGGCGAGGGGGAGGGGGAGGGGGACGGGGTGTGGCCCGTGCCGCCGGGGAGGAGGTGGTTGATGAGCGTGGAGACGCGCGACTCCCGGCGATGATGCTGCTGCTGCTGCGGCTGGGACAGATTGGAGGAGGAGACGCCCGGCTTCAAGAGGGAGTGGCGAGACGCCGACAAGCCTTCCCCTGACAACAGCAAAAGGAGGAGAGGAGGAGGAGGAGGAGGAGAGGAGGAGAGGGAGAGAGGGAGGAGGAGGAAGAGGAGGAGGAGGATAGGAAGAGGAGGAGGAGAGGGAGATAAGGGGAGGATGAGAGAGGGAGGAGGAGGAGGAGGAGGAGGAGGAGAGGAGGAGGAGAGAAGGTGGGGGAGGAATAAAGGGAGAAGTGGAGGAGGAGGAGAGAAGGAGGAGATGGAGAGGAAGAGAACAGGAGGAGGAGGAGAGGAGAGGAAGGAAGAAGAGGAATAAGCGAGGAAGAGGAAGAGGAGGAGGAGGAGGAGGAGAAGGAGGAGGAGGAGGAGAGGAAGAAATAGCACAGGATGAGGAGGAGAGAGGAGGAGGAGGAGGAGTGGGAGGGAGAGGAGGATGAGTGAATATGGAGAGGAGGAGGAGCAGGAGGAGAAGGAGGAGAGCAGGAGGAGGAGGAGGGGAGAAGGAGAGGAGAGGAGGAGGAAGAGAGGAGGAGGAGGAGGAGGAGGGGAGAAGGAGAGGAGAGGAGGAGAGGGGAGAAGGAGGAGAGGAGGAGGAGAGGGAGGAAGAACCAGGGAGAAAGAGGGACAGGAGGAAGGGGACGAGGAAGGAGAGAAGAAGGAAGGAAGAGGGCAAAGATAGCAGGAAGGAGGAAGAAGAGAAACAGATAGTACCTCACAGGAAGAAGAGGAGGACAACAAGAGGAGGATCAGGAGGAGGAGGAGCAGGAGGAGGAGGAGGAGGAGAGGAGGAGGAGGATGGAGGAGGAGAGGGCAGAGGAGGGGGACGAGGAGGAGAGGAGGAGGAGTGGAGGAGGAGAGAGGAGGAGGAGGAGGAGGAGGAGGAGTGGAGGAGGAGTGGAGGAGGAGAGAAGGAGGAGGAGGAGGAGGAGAGAAAGAGGAGAAGGGAGGAGGAGCAGGAGGAGGAGGAAGAACAGAGGGAATAGAAAAGTATAGGAGGAGAAGGAAAGAGAGAAAACGGAAGACAAAGAGGGAGAGGAAAAGGGGGAGAGAAGGAGAGAGAAGAGTGAAGAGGAAGAGGAGGAGGAGGAGGAGGAGAGGAAGATGAGAATAAGAGAACAGGAGGAGGAGGAGAGGGAGAGGAGGAGGAAGAGGATGAGGAAGAGGAGGAGAGAAGGAGGAAATGGAGAGGAAGAGAACAGGAGGAGGAGGTAGATATGGAGGAAGAGGAGAGAATTAGGAGATGGATAGAAAGAGAACAGGAGGAGGAGGAGAGAGATGGAGAGGAAGAAATAGGAGAAATAGCACAGGATGAGGAGGAGAGAGGAGGAGGAGGAGGAGTGGGAGGGAGAGGAGGATGAGTGAATATGGAGAGGAGGAGGAGGAGGAGGAGGAGGAGGGGAGAAGGAGGAGAGGAGGAGGAGGAGGAGGAGGAGGGGAGAAGGAGGAGAGGAGGAGGAGAGGGAGGAAGAACCAGGGAGAAAGAGGGACAGGAGGAAGAGGACGAGGAAGGAGAGAAGAAGGAAGGAAGAGGGCAAAGATAGCAGGAAGGAGGAAGAAGAGAAACAGATAGTACCTCACAGGAAGAAGAGGAGGACAACAAGAGGAGGATCAGGAGGAGGAGGAGCAGGAGGAGGAGGAGGAGGAGGAGGAGGAGTGGAGGAGAGAGGAGTGGAGGAGGAGGAGGAGGAGGAGGAGGAGGAGGAAGAAGAAAGGAGGGAATAGAAGAGTATAGGAGGAGAAGGAAAGAGAGAAAACGGAAGACAAAGAGGGAGAGGAAAAGGGGGAGAGAAGGAGAGAGAAGAGGGAAGAGGAGGAGAGGGGGAGGAGGAGTTTAAGGAGAGGAGAGGAGAGGAGAGGAGGAGTTTAAGGAAGGAGGGAAGAGGAGAGGAGGAGTATAAGGAAGGAGAGGAGAGGAGAGGAGAAGAGAGAAGAGGAGAGGAGAGGAGAGAGAAGAGGGAAAAGGAGAGGAGGAGGAGGAGTTTAAGGAAGGAGAGGAGAGAGGGAGGAATAAAAGGAGAACCACACGTAAGGAGTGTTGAGACTTGAGAGGGATGAGCTGTACAGGTACAGTAGAGGGAGATGCCAGGGAAGAGGCCAGAGGCAGAGATGAGGACTCTCACAGGTTAGATGGAGACAGAGACAGTCTGACAGAAGCTTTGTGTGTGTGTGTGAGCATGTGTGTGTGTGTGTGTGTGTGTGTGTGTGTGTGTGTATGTATGTGTGTGTGTGTGTGTGTGTGTGTGTGTGTGTGTGTGTGTGTGTGTGTGTGTGTGTGTGTGTGTGTGTGTGTGTATGTATGTGTGTGTGTGTGTGTGCGTGTGTGTGTCTGTGTGTGTGTTCGCGTGCGCGCAAGTGTGTATGAGTCACTGTGTATGAGAGAGTGAGGCTGTAGCAGTAAAATTGTCAGCAAGCTACTACACACCAGCATTGGCGCAGATGCTAGTGTGTGAGAGCATGTGTGTGTGTGTGTGTGTGTGTGTGTGTGTGTGTGTGTGTGTGTGTGAGCGTGGTCCATGCTTGTGAAGCGTGTGCCGGTGGGTGGTGCCACACAAAGCTTGTGCCGCCAACATGGCACGGACAACAAACACGGATGAAGGTGTGTCACAGTTCACCCACACAGTGACCAATCAGCTTGTCCAGGTTTCAAACAAGCCACCAATCACGCACGCCGCTCAGGGAAAAGTAGTGCACCGTGGGTAAGGAAATGCAGTGAGGAACAGTCTGAAGTGCATGCAGGTGAAAAGAGTTCGACAAAAATGTTAGCACAGATAGTGCAATTTACAATTATCACCATTCTAATTGATTAATTGCTCTTCTAATTACATAATAACCTTTAATGTTCTTTTATCCACTTCAATTAACTTTTCTTGATTTATCCCCAAAAGGGAGTCTAATTGTGTAATTACTGTACCTACAGCACCTAGGGTAAGTGGAGCAAATTGTTCATTGTATTTCAGGAACTAAGTGCTCATTGGCATGCACAGCTAGGTGAGTGGAAGTTGGTGCTAAAAATCACCCACACTAAAGGCGCATTCAGGCTGACTGAGAACCGTTCCGGTGCCCGTTCCCGCACCTAATCTCGAACCAGACGTCGTGTTCACGTCAAAGATCTTAGCGTTCGCGAACCAGATTGTTGGTTCGCAATGCGAACCGCAAAATACTTGTTTTTTCTCCGCGAACTGTGGCGACAACGTGGCCGTCAGCTGATTCATCCGGGTATCGCAGTCACGTGCGGAAAAAGTTCGGGCAGTTCGCAGATAAGCACTTTAGTGCTGAAAGTAACAGGTGCGGGCACCAGCACCGGCTCCGTTCTGGTCGGCCTGAAAACGCTATAGAGGAGAATAGGAGACCTGTAACCACCCCAGATAAGAAGAGCAACACAGCAAAAGGCACTGGGGTGATGTCACAATGGTTGGCAAGACAACAGCCAATCAAAGAAGCCACAAGATGGCCGCCGATATTAGACAACAAACCATAACAGCCGCAAAGGCCATACCAAGAAGCATGTTCCACACGCCCCATACATGAATTGTTGCCTTTTTTTTTTTTGCTGCATTTTCTTTCTTTTTTCCTTTATTTTCTTTTCTTTTTTCTTTTTTAAACAATGTGCCGGTATCCATTCTGGACCCAGCAAAAATGACCCTGAGGCCCTCCACACACTGGTTCCGTCAAAGAGTGGTGCACTGCTCTGCCAATGATTGATTCCACTGTTTTCAATAGAACCCCACACACCAGACATCTTTGCCGGTGTGCAGGGTTCTATTTAAAACAGTGAAATCAAACGTTGGCAGAGCAGTGCACCACACTTAGGTGGAACCGTTGTGTGGTGGGCCTGAGAGATGAACTTGAATAGATGGGGAGGGGGGGAGTGTAGAAGAGCAAAGCGTGGGAGCCTCACCGTTGCACTCGAGCATGTGTGGGTCAGAGTCATTGTGTTTCTTGCCTATGTCGGCGATGGAGCGCACCAGGGGGATGCGGTTGCTGAGCTTGCGCTCGTTCTGGTGGTGGTGTTTCTTCAGCATGGCCTCGCGCACCTTGTCCCGCAGGCCCGACGCCAGCTGACCCGACGCCACCATCGTGTCGATCAGCATGTCTATGAGGTGGGGAAACATACACACACACACACACACACACACACACACACACACACACACACACACACACACACACACACACACACACACACACACACACACACACACACACACACACACACACACACACACGCACACGCACACAAAAGCACACGCATGCACACACACAACACAGACACACCACCATGGTGTCAATAAGTGGAAACATACACACACACACACACACACACACACACACACACACACACCACACACACACACACACACACACACACACACACACACACACACACACACACGCACGCACGCACGCACATACACACACACACACACACACAGTACAGTACCTGCGATCTCCTCGATGCTGTCGGCTCTCATGTCCAGCATGACGGTGCCATTGAGGATGCATGAGCGCAGCTCAAACAGGCTGTGCAGAGAGAGGGTGGCCACGTAGGGCTTACTCCAGCGCTCACCGCCATCCTCCACATCCTCCTCAAACTTCAGCCACCTGCATGAATACACACGCACACGCATGCACAT
>NC_085876.1:47377456-47382456 GCF_034702125.1 Engraulis encrasicolus
AGGAGGAGGAGGAGTTTAAGGAAGGAGAGGAGAGAGGGAGGAATAAAAGGAGAACCACACGTAAGGAGTGTTGAGACTTGAGAGGGATGAGCTGTACAGGTACAGTAGAGGGAGATGCCAGGGAAGAGGCCAGAGGCAGAGATGAGGACTCTCACAGGTTAGATGGAGACAGAGACAGTCTGACAGAAGCTTTGTGTGTGTGTGTGAGCATGTGTGTGTGTGTGTGTGTGTGTGTGTGTGTGTGTGTGTGTGTGTGTGTGTGTGTGTGTGCGTCTCTGTGTGTGTGTGTGTGTGTGTGTGTGTGTGTGTGTGTGTGTGTGTGTGTGTGTGTGTGTGTGTGTGTGTGTGTGTGTGTGTGTGTGTGTGTGTGTGTGTGCGTGCGTGCAAGTGGGTATGACTCACTGTGGGTGAGAGAGTGAGGCTGAAGCAGTAAAATTGTCAGCAAGCTACTGCACACCAGCATTGGCGCAGATGCTAGTGTGTGAGAGCACGAGTGTGTGTGTGTGTGTGTGTGTGTGTGTGTGTGTGTGTGTGTGTGTGTGTGTGTGTGAGCGTGGTCCATGCTTGTGAAGCGTGTGCCGGTGGGTGGTGCCACACAAAGCTTGTGCCGCCAACATGGCACGGACAACAAACACGGATGAAGGTGTGTCACAGTTCACCCACACAGTGACCAATCAGCTTGTCCAGGTTTCAAACAAGCCACCAATCACGCACGCCGCTCAGGGAAAAGTAGTGCACCGTGGGTAAGGAAATGCAGTGAGGAACAGTCTGAAGTGCATGCAGGTGAAAAGAGTTCGACAAAAATGTTTGCACAGATAGTGCAATTTACAATTATCACCATTCTAATTGATTAATTGCTCTTCTAATTACATAATAACCTTTAATGTTCTTTTATCCTCTTCAATTACATTTTCTTGATTTATCCCCAAAAGGGAGTCTAATTGTGTAATTACTGTATCTACAGCACCTAGGGTAAGTGGTGCAAATTGTTCATTGTGTTTCAGGCACTAAGTGCTCATTGGCATGCACAGCAAGGTGAGTGGAAGTTGGTGCTAAAAATCACCCACACTAAAGGCGCATTCAGGCTGACTGAGAACCGTTCCGGTGCCCGTTCCCGCTCCTAATCTCGAACCAGACGTTGTGTTCACGCCAAAGATCTTAGCGTTCGCGAACCGCAAAATACTTGTTTTTTTCTCCGCAAACTGTGGCGACAACGTGGCCGTCAGCAGGTTCATCCGGGTATCGCAGTCACGTACGGAAAAAGTTTGGGCAGTTCGCCGATGAGCACTTTAGTGCTGAAAGTAACAGGTGCGGGCACCAGCACCGGCTCCGTTCAGGTCGGCCTGAAAACTCTATAGAGGAGAAGAGGAGACCTGTAACCACCCCAGATAAGAAGAGAAACACAGCACCAGGCACTGGGGTGATGTCACAATGGTTGGCAAGACAACAGCCAATCAAAGAAGCCACAAGATGGCCGCCGATATTAGACAACAAACCATAATAGCCGCAAAGGCCATACCAAGAAGCATGTTCCACACGCCCCAAATACATGAATTCTTTTTTCATCTAGGCTTGTGTTGCCTTTTTTTGTTTTTTTGCTGCATTTTCTTTCTTTTTTCCTTTATTTTCTTTTCTTTTTTCTTTTTTAAATAATGTGCCAGTATCCATTCTGGACCCAGCAAAAATGACCCTGAGGCCCTCCACACACTGGTTCCGTCAAAGAGTGGTGCACTGCTCCGCCAATGATTGATTCCACTGTTTTCAATAGAACCCCGCACACCAGATATCTGCGCCGGTGTGCAGGGTTCTATTTAAAACAGTGAAATCAAACGTTGGCAGAGCAGTGCACCACACTTAGGTGGAACCGTTGTATGGTGGGTGGGCCTGAGAGATGAACTTGAATAGATGGGGAGGGGAGGGGGGGAGTGTAGAAGAGCAAAGCGTGGGAGCCTCACCGTTGCACTCGAGCATGTGTGGGTCAGAGTCATTGTGTTTCTTGCCTATGTCGGCGATGGAGCGCACCAGGGGGATGCGGTTGCTGAGCTTGCGCTCGTTCTGGTGGTGGTGTTTCTTCAGCATGGCCTCGCGCACCTTGTCCCGCAGGCCCGACGCCAACTGACCCGACGCCACCATCGTGTCGATCAGCATGTCTATGAGGTGGGGAAACAAACAAACACACACACACACGCACACGCACACGCACACGCACACGCACACGCATGCGCACGCCAAACACACACAAACACACACACACACACACACACACACACACACACACACACACACACACACACACACACACACACACACACACACACACACATTAGCACAACACACACACACCATGGTGTCGATCAGCATGTCTACACAGTGGAGACATACAAACACACACATACACACACAGACACACAAACGCATACACACAAGCACACGCATACACGAAACACACACACACATTCAAGCACACACACACACACACAAACACACGCACGTGCACACACGCACACATTCAAACACACACAAACACGCACTCACGCTCACACACACACACACACATGCATGCATACAGACGCTCTCACACACACACATTCAAGCACACACAAACACGCACACGCACACGCACACGCACACGCATATACAGTTGGTGAGATATCAAGACACAACCATGCGAGAGCTGTGGGCTGTGGTACGGCGTGCTTAATTGTTGTACACCCGACCACTTCCAGGCAAAATTGCCGATGGGGACCCAGGTTCGAATCCTGCCTGTGTCATTTCCCAATCCTAACACATCACTCTCCACAAATACTTCCCTGCCTCTCTTGACTGTCTTGCCATAATAAACAATAAAAAAAGAAACAACAAAAGAAACAATAGAAAAGGTAAAAAGTCCAAAAAGGCAAAGATGCAATGCAATATACTACAAACATAACTCTGACAATTTATATAGATATGCAGACGGACAGGACAGGAACACATACTGGCTGTAACGACACACTCAACTCACGATTCGTTTGTATCATGATTCATGACCTATGGCTCGATACACCCCACGATTTCACATTTGGCAAAATTATAAGCTTTATGAATAAAAATTATGATAGTTTATAGGTAGAATAGGTTACAAGAGGCTACTAATAATTTAAAAATGTTTCTCTATAATAATAATGATAATGCTTGGAAGCACTATCACTTCATATTATGTGGTTATTTTCTGGTCTGATGGGTATCAAAACGTTAAAAGGGCGTATCACGATACTGCCTCCTTGTATCGCAATACAGTATAGTGACTCTGTGTATCACGATTTCTTGGTTAGATATAATATTGTTACTGCCCTAACACACACACACACACACACAAACTCACACACACACACACACACGCACACACACACACACACACACAAACTCACACACACACACACACACGCACACACACACACACACAGTACACAGTACCTGCGATCTCAATGCTGTCGGCTCTCATGTCCAGCATGACGGTGCCATTGAGGATGCAGGAGCACACACACACACACACACACACACACACACACACACACACACACACACACACACACACACACACACACACAGTACAGTACCTGCGATCTCCTCGATGCTGTCGGCTCTCATGTCCAGCATGACGGTGCCATTGAGGATGCATGAGCACACACACGCACGCACGCACGCACGCACGCACGCACGCACGCACACACACACACACACACACACACACACAGTACAGTACCTGCGATCTCCTCGATGCTGTCGGCTCTCATGTCGAGCATGACGGTGCCATTGAGGATGCATGAGCGCAGCTCAAACAGGCTGTGCAGAGAGAGGGTGGCCACGTAGGGCTTACTCCAGCGCTCACCGCCATCCTCCACATCCTCCTCAAACTTCAGCCACCTGTAATGGACACACGCACGCACGCACACACACACACACACACACACACACAAAGAGAGAGAACAAAGAGCAGAGAGGCATTGAAATGGTGCTGCAGGAGGGTCCAATCGTTTCTAGGCAGGAGAGCTGATTTCTCAGCACAATGGCTTGCCTGCACTTCAAAAAGCATTTCAAAGCACTTTAAATGGCCGCTTCCAATTTTCGGCATGCATCAATCCTAATATGACTGGGTAATTTTGAATATGTGTGTATGAGTGCTTTGTTTGTGGGTAGGAGTGGAAGGTCTGTGTGCGTGTGTGTGTGTGTGTGTGTTTGCTTGCGTGTCTGCTTGTGAACGCGCATTCACATACGTGTGTGTATGTGTCTGCGTGTGTGTGTGCGCGCGAATGTGCGTCCGTGTACGTGCATGCACATATGCGTGTGTGTATTTGTATACGTGTCTGCACGTGTGTGCGTGCATGGGTGAGTGTGTGTGTACCCATATGCTAGTGGGTCCCACAAAAAAAGGCAGAGAACAGTAAAAAAAAACGGATGTAAAAGTAAAGGGAGAATGATGGATGGATGGTCAAAAAGCCTGGTCTCCTTACGTCAGTCATAAAATCTAGGACTGCCATTGCAGGCCTTCAATCACCATGCTGTACAGTATTTATGAGGCAGCAGGCAGTAGGCAGCTCAGGGCTGCAGAGCAGACTGCTGACATAGTGCATATGACTGTAGGGATGCACCGATACCACTTTTTTGAAAACCGATACAAGTACGAGTACATTAATGTGTGTACTCGCCGATACGGAGTACCGATACCGATACCTTTTACCTCCAAAATACAATGAGAATAAATGCATGGCTTTGTTTTTTTCCACCTGTGATATTTTTACTTTCCATTTCCATGTAGATTTAAATGTTAGTAAATGTATGAGGTGGCACTTTTTTCCATGCTGCTTTCAAGTCCACAGAACGTGACAAGATTTTGCATTGTTTTGTGTAATAGCAGTATTGTTCCTGGTATCGGCAAGTGCTTGACGAGTACGAGTACGAGTACGAGTATAATGAGCAGTATCGGGTGCCGATACCGATACCAGTAGCAGTATCGGTGC
>NC_085876.1:47384956-47404956 GCF_034702125.1 Engraulis encrasicolus
AGGCATGGAAAAATTGTTTCCCCAATTAAAAAGATCGGCATAGCGAGTAAGAACCCTCTACTGAAGCATGTCGTGTCTTTCCGACGCTTTTTGTACATGATTATTGAAGGAGACCGCGACCTGGAGTTGACAATCAACGTTAAAGTTGAAGGCGTGAATCATGTGGTTTATGCCACAACACACATCATGCAGTGTTTTGGGTGCGGGGAAACTGGACATTTGGTGCGTAATTGTCCGAAAAAGCGACCTGCACCTGACAACGCAGAGGGGCAGCCCTCTCAGAGTGAAGCACCGTCTGAAGGTGGAGGGGAGGGGAGGGAGGAAAATCCTGAGCCGCCTGAACAACCCCAAACTGACACCGCGCCACCAGCGCAAAGCCAAACTGAAATGACTACTGCGTCCCCTGACCCGGTTGTATCGGCAGAGTCAGTGGGCGACCACGGTAACGATGAGATGGAACTAGATGAGGCGGGGTTTTCGCAGGATAGTGAAAATCCCACTCCTGTAGTTGCTGAGACGGGATGATTGGGTTTGATGACGCTCTGTTTAAAGCACCACACAAGAGAAAAGGAAAGTCACGCCCTAGACGCCAAGCAAAAAAGAGTACTGTTCTAATAGATTTAAACACCACCACCGATGCGGAGAGTGAGGGGGAGGCTTCTGACTGCAGTGTGCGTTGCACTTTGCGCCAGAGTGGGTTTCCTGAGTGCTCCTACACAGTGGACGATATTAAAGCTTTTCTTGTAAAAACAAAGTATGCACGGGATGTCCAAATTGACGAACATTTCCCTGATGTTGAGCAATTTTTTGGAGAAAACGGAGATATTCATTGCAGAGGGGGGCTTTGATAAACTTGAAGTCAGTCGTCTTAAGAGAATTCTAGGGAAGCTACGGCATCTCCTGGGGAAAAATGTTTAATGTTATTATTAATGTTAACTTCCCGACTATGCATTTATTATGTTTAAGTTTGTAATTTTTTTATTTATCATCATGGCTGAGTTACGCATTGCTTCATTGAATCTAAATGGGGCAAGGGACCGTAGCAAAAGAGCTCTCTTTTTTGAAACGATTAAACAAAAGAGGATCGACATTGCCTTTGCACAAGAAACACATACTGACACACAAAATGGCCTAGACTGGGATAGAGAATTTGATGGGCTCCCTATTCTAAGTCATAATACCTCTGTTAGTGGGGGGGTCTCCATCCTGTTTTCAAAGAGTTGTCTGCCCATCACCCATCAGGTTGAGGAGGTAATTTGTGGGAGACTTCTGAAAGTTAGGGCTCAGTTTGAGAGAAAATGTTTTGTTTTTATTTGTGTTTATGCCCCAGCAATCAGATCCATTGAGAGGATGCTTTTTTTACAAACCCTAGAAAACACTATTAGGGACTGTGACCCTGAAGATGTCTTGGTCCTGGGTGGAGATTTTAATTGCACTGCTAGCAGTTTGGACAGGAATCATGTCGAACCCCATATGCCGTCTCAAAGAAGACTCCTTGAATTAATAGCCTCTCAGGATTTGGTGGATATATGGCGAAACCTACACCCTATGCAAAGACAGTACACTTGGGTTCATTCCTATGCAAATGGGCTCTCCATGGCAAGACTGGATCGCTTTTATGGCTTTAAACATCAGGTGGGCTCTTTTAGGGGGTGCACCATTCTCCCTGTGGGGTTTTCAGACCATCACATGGTACTGTGTAATTTGTTTATCAATAACATTAGGCCAAAAAGTGCATACTGGCATTTTAACGCCAGCCTGTTGAATGATGCACATTTCAAGGAGGTTTTTAATTTTTTTTGGAAGGGGTTCAGCAATGAGAAATCTTCGTTCCAATCCATTCAAATGTGGTGGGACATGGGGAAAACTAAAATCAAGCAACTTTGTCAACAGTACACTTCCAATGTCACAAGAGACATAGCTAAACGTATTGAAATCTTGGAAAAGGAAGTAATGGGACTTCAAACTTTAGCTAGCCAATCAGGCAACCAAGAGGTTAGAGCCAATTTAAAACTGAAGAATAATTTATTAGCCGATCTGTTGGGTATCCCTGCACATGGAGCTTTGGTTAGATCACGGTTTCAAAACGTGGAACAGATGGATGCTCCCTCCAAGTTCTTTTTCAGTCTTGAGAAGAAGAATGGACAAAAAAGACTCTTGCACTCTTTAAAAGGGGAGGATGGTACTCTGTTGACCGAAAAAAAAGAAATTCGAAACCGAGCAGTCAGGTTCTATAAAGAACTGTTTAAGAGTGACCTCCCCAGTGAGCAGGTTGCTGAACATGATTTTTTTGTGAATCTCCCACAAGTGTCTAGTGGAGCCAACGCAGACCTCGGCAGGGTTCTGACTTTGGAGGAACTGCAGGAGGCGCTCCAGAGCATGGAGAGTGGCAAGACACCAGGCATAGATGGGTTGCCCATTGAATTTTACAATTTGTTTCTTTCATTGGTGCGGATGTGCTACTTGTGTTGCAGGACAGTCTGAAACAGGGGCAGTTGCCCCTCAGCTGTCGAAGGGCAGTGATTACCCTGTTGCCTAAGAAGGGGGATCTCAGTGATATAAAATCATGGCGACCTGTCTCTGTCCTCTGTGCAGAGTATCGACTGCTTTCCAAATTGCTGGCAAATAGATTGGCCAAGGTTCTTGGAGAAGTGATCCATCCTGACCAAACCTACTGTGTACCAGGGAGGGCGATACATGACAACATTGCTTTCATGAGAGACATTATAGAAATAGGCAATAAGCAGCAGTTGGACTTTGGCATAATTTCAGTAGACCAAGAGAAGGCATTTGATAGGACAGAACATGGCTACTTATACCATGCTCTTGAAGCTTTTGGGTTTGATCCCGGCTTCATTAGTAACATACGAGCATTGTACAGTGACATTGAAAGTGTGCTGAAAATTAATGGTGACTTGTGCATTCCTTTTAAAGTTAGCAGGGGCATTAGGCAGGGTTGCCCCTTGTCGGGTATGCTCTACTCCTTGGCCATTGAACCTCTCCTTGTCAAATTAAGGGAACATATTAATGGAGTTAAGATTCCAAATTGTGAGCATGTGTTTAAGATGTCTGCCTATGCGGATGATGTTGCCATAATAGTGAGTTGCCAGAGGGATGTTGATACCATGTTGAGAATCTTTAATGATTTTAACAAGTGTTCTTCTGCAAAAGTGAACTGGGGGAAGAGTGTGGCCGTGCAAATTGGCAGGTGGCAGCATGGAACACCTACTGTTCCTGGCGGCCTGATATGGACGAAGGACGGTTTCAAATACCTGGGGGTGTTTTTGGGGAATGCTGCAATCATGCAGAAAAACTTTGATGGCATTATTGAAAAAGTTAAGGGGCGGCTGGAAAAGTGGAACTTTTTGGTGAAGAACATGTCCTTTAGAGGGCGTGTCCTTGTTATTAACAATTTGGTAGCTTCATCCCTGTGGCACCGCCTTGCATGTGTTGACCCTCCTGCCCAACTTTTACCAAAGCTTCAGTCAATTTTGTTGAATTTTTTTTTTGATAAATTACACTGGGTCCCACAATATGTTGTTTACCTGCCTAAAGAGGAAGGCGGCCATGGCCTAGTACACCTACTGAGTAGGACTGCTGCCTTCCGCTTATGTTTTTTGCAAAGATTTCTAACAGAGACTGTAACATCCAGCTGGAGAGCAGTTGCGTCTACTATCCTGAAGTCTTATGGGGGCCTGGGTCTGGATAAGACTCTGTTCTGGATGAATCCAAAGTTGATGGACTTAAACAGTATCCCTGTGTTTTATAGAAACCTGTTCAAAGTGTGGTCCTTGCTTACAGTGTGCAGAGATCAGAGCACCGCCTCTCTGTACTGGACACTTCAAGAACCTTTGGTTTATGGTGCGAGGCTGGATCTGTCATCCGAGGGATTCCCCTTGCATGGGGAAACACTCCTCAAAGCCAAGATGATCACTGTTGGGGATCTAGTTGAAGCTGCTGGACCGACTCTGGGTGATGCGAGGGGCTTGGCAGAGCGTTCGGGGGTCAAATCCGTGCGGGTCATCAGTCAGGCCCTGGGGAAATGGAAGTCCTTGCTGAACAGAGACATATTAACAAAGCTGGCTGGGTACTGTAGTGGGACTCTTCTTCCTGACAAAAAGGACCAATTCCCATTTTTGTGAATGGGTATGAGGGTGCTAGTGGTAAACCTGTGCTTTTCCTGGGAGCTAGTCTTCCTTCATCTAAATCTTTGTACAAGTTGTGTGTCTTGGCCCTGAATATAAAGGGGCTTCACTTGAGGGTCGACACACCATGGCGGGACGTGCTTCAGGTTGAGCAAAATGTGAAACCTCAGTGGAGAGCTTTATACAAGTCACCATTAATTAAGAGGGTGGGAGACCTGCAGTGGCGTATCTTGCATGGGGCTGTAGCAGTTAATGCTTTTATTTCTATCCTCAACTCTGATGTAACCCAAGACTGCCCTTTTTGTACAACGAGGGAAACTGTTTTTCATGCATTTATGCAGTGCAATAGGTTGGGTGTTCTCTTTTCGGTCTTAAAATAATTGTTCAATGGGTTTAATGAAGAGATCACAATGACCACCTTTATTTTTGGTTTCAAGTATTTCAGGAAACAGAGCCAAAAGTGTCAGCTCTTGAATTGTGTTATTGGTCAGGCCAAGTTAGCTACAGTGCCCTCCATTATTATTGGCACCCCTGGTTGAGATGTGTTTTTTAGCTTCCAATTATTATTATTTTTCTCTAAATAATATGGGACCTTAATGGAAAAGTTTGTGCATTTATTCAGTGGGGAAAAAATCCCACATAAAGAAATAATTATTTGGCATCAAATAATGTGTGTCACAATTATTAGCACCCCTGTTGTTAATATTTTGTACAACCCCCTTTTGCCAACAAAACAGCACCTAATCTTCTCCTATAATGTTTCACAAGATGGGAAAAGACAGAATGAGGGATCTTCAGCCATTCCTCTTTGCAGAATCTCTCTAAATCATCCAGAGACCTGGGTCCTCTCCTCTGTACTCTCCTCTTCAGCTCACCCCACAGGTTCTCAATGGGGTTGAGGTCTGGGGACTGAGATGGCCATGGGAGGAGCTTGATTTTGTGTCTGGTTAACCATTTCTGTGTAGATTTGGCCATATGTTTAGGGTCATTGTCTTGCTGAAAGACCCAGTGACGACCCATCTTCAGCTTTTTGGCAGAGGGCAACAGATTTTGATTTAAAATGTCCTGGTATTTCAAAGCATTCATGATGCCATGCACCCTAACAAGCTTCCCAGGGCCTTTGGAAGCGAAACAGCCCCACAGCATCACTGACCCACCCCCATACTTCACAGTGGGTATGAGGTGCTTTTCAGCATGCGCATCTTTTGTGGCACGCCAGACCCACTTAGAGTATTTGTTGCCAAAAAACTCAATCTTGGTCTCATCTGACCAAAGCACACGGTCCCAGTTAAAGCCCCAATACCGCTGGGCGAACTCCAGACGTTTGCGTTTATGATTGTGGGTGAGGAAAGGTTTTCTCCGTGCATGCCTCCCAAACAGCTTGTTGGCGTGTAGACAGCGCCTGATGGTTGATTTGGAGACTTTGTGACCCCAGGATGCTACCATTTGTTGTAATTCTGTAACAGTGAGCTTTGGAGATAATTTGATTTCTCTTACCATCCTCCTGTGCGTGGTGGCAAAATAAACTTGGGTCCTCGTCCAGGCTTGTTTACCACTGTTCCAGTTGTTTTGAACTTCTTAATTATTCCTCTCACAGTAGATATGGGCAGCTGCAGTTGAGTGGCAATCTTCTTGTAGCCTCTGCCTGACCTGTGAAGGTTGACGCACATCTGCCTCACTTGTATGCTGTGTTCCTTTGTCTTTCCCATGTTTAAGAGTGGATAAGAGAAATGGCCTCGGTGTCACGTCATATTTATACCCCAGGGAAACAGGAAGTGATGAATTACTAATTAAATGTTTCTACATACTCTGGTAAACTTTGTAAACTACTGTAGAAATGACAGAAATGCTTCAATTATATTTATTTCCTGGGAATTGTTAAGGGTGCCAATAATTGTGGAACAGGTGATTTAATGAAAAATAATTATTTTTTAGTCAGGGATTTTTTTTATTTTCCTACAATTCATTTGAGTTGAAGGCTACATTTTCCTAAAATTTTCAGTGTGACAGTATTCTTCTGCAATAAACACTGAATTTATTTGAAGGCTTTTAACACATCTCAACCACGGGTGCCAATAATTATTGAGGGCGCTGTATATATATGAGCAGGAAACACAAAGTGGAGTTGGACATAAATGATGACTTGGTTCTAATGTTCTCAACACTGGTTAAATCAAGGATTTTGATTGATTTTCATTTTTACAAGGAAATGAAAGATATTGTTGCTTTTGAGGGCATATGGTGCCAAAATAGTGCCTTGTGTACAGTCAGAGGTGAAGAGCTTGATTTTAGGCTCTGATTTTGGGGTGCCTGTAAATGTAGCATGATGGAATGTATTGATGTACCGCTGTTCATTTTTTTTTTCTTTTCTTTCTTCTCTTTTATTTATTTATTTAATTTTTCTTTTTAAAATCAGCTCCTAGTGGGCTATGTGTATGTGTATTAACCACATGAATTCTGTAATAAAATCTTTTTAAAAGTCAAAGTCTCTCTCTCTCTCTCTCTCTCTCTCTCTCTCTCTCTCTCTCTCTCTCTCGCTATCTCTCTCAGTCATTAACAGCATAATGTCAGTGTCTGTCTGTACCCTTTTAACTAGTATCACTATTCAAAATAAATGGGTGTTAAAAATAATAAAAAATATCTCTCTCACTCTCTCTCACACATACACGCACGCACGCACACAGGCACACACACACACACGCGCAATCTCTGCTGTTTGGTATTCAGGTGCTGCTGTCTCTAGGTGTAGGATGAGAAAGGGCGGAGTGTATGTGTGTGTGTGTGTGTGTGTGTGTGTGTGTGTGTGTGTGTGTGTGTGTGTGTGTGTGTGTGTGTGTGTGTGTGTGTGTGTGTGTGTGTGTGTGTGTGTGTGTGTGTGTGTGTGTGTGTGCTCGTGCGTGCGTGTGTGTGTGTGATGTGTCTGGGCTTTACATTGGCTCCTGCCAACCAGCCAAATGCTGCTACAGCACCAATGCACCAATCTACCTTCGTGAGGCCACTGCTATTGGAGCACACCAACAAGGAAGGGCCCTTGCTCCATGTGGGGCCCAAATCCTGCACTCCACATGTTTTGACCCCTTTCGCTGGGGTACTTTTGTTGCTACTGGTGAAAGTAAAAGTGTGAAAACATTTCCTCACTGACAGGTTAAGGTTAGGGATTGTTTTGGTCATTGTTGCACTGGGTCTCATCCATTGTTTATCACCCTGAAAACCAAGCATTCTCCTGGTGGTTCAGAGCATACAACCCTTGCCTACACACATGCACTCACTCACAAACACATGCATACACACACATGCACTTCCCTCTTCCATACTGTAGAACCTTTGCAGTCACACGCACGCACGCACGCACGCACGCACGCACGCACACACACTCCTGCAGAAACGAAAGCACACCTGTCGTTGGCAGCAGTACAAAATGCTCACGGCATGACAATGAGGACACTGGCTGTTCTAAAAAAAAAAGAAAACACCAAACACCTACTTACCTACTTTACACACACTGACTGTCAACATGCCTCCCACACATGCACACACACACACACACATACACACACACACACACACACACACACACACACACACACACACACACACACACACACACACACACACACACACACACACACACACACACACACACACACACACACACACTAACACAGCATGTAAGTACCACTACAGAAGATACAGTAGCACGGTAACCTCATATCAGCTGAGGAGTATGCATGAGTTCGCTGTGTTTGTAAACACGATGTTGTGAGGAGTGGCAAGACACTGGCAGCCAACCGCATGTGTTAATTTTTGGACCGACAGCGGTTTCCAACAATCAGGTTGAGTTGTGTGCAGATAGTTTCGAGCAGTCAGGTTAAAACTAAAATTTAGAACCCATGTATACATGGGTTCAGTGTTTGTAAACAATCCCTGGCTGCGCGACTCTGACTGTGCGACCCTGGCTGTGCACTGTTCAACCTCTGATTGTCGGTCAAAAAAATGAGCTCACGTGGTCGGCTGCTTAGCATCTTGCCCCTCCTCACAACACAAATGTTTGTAAACGAAAAACCTACTACACATGGGTTCTAAATGTTTGTTTTCCCCTGACTGTGCAAAAACTAACTGCGCACAACTCAACCTCTTATTGCTGGAAACCGTTGTCGGTCAAAAAATGATCTCACGTGGTTGGCTGCCAGTGTCTTGCCCCTCCCCACAATATTGTGTTTGCTAACACGGTGAACCCATGTATATATATGGCTCAACACACTCCCCTGTGGCAGCTGGTTCTGTCATACAGCCAACTGCATAATGCCAATAAAGGTGTATAAGTCCTGTAGGACAACGCAGCACAAACTGCCACCACATCTGGTACAGCTATCATCTCTCATATCAAACAGAATGCACCATCTGGCATCAGCACAACTGATGAGGATAAATTACTTGTTTTGCAGGTGTTATGTTGTACATCTACATGAATGCTTACCTTGTTGTGACGTTATTGGATTACATCATATATCTCTATTCTCATGGCATTTAATCCATTGATGCCTAAAGCACCTGCAAAAAATGCCTGCTGAAATCCTAAGCCCTTGTTGGGAAAGTTGCTCTCAGCCTATAAAAGCCTAAATACATAGAGGTAGAAAATAACACTAGAGGTGACACGGCAATTTGCGACAGCACTGGGAAATGGCACATGGAGCTTCCCAACTTCCGTAGGTAGTGTAGGCACCTTCAGTCAATGCAAGTCAATGGCGAACACGCCTACCCCTGTCAAAAAATTGACTAAAACTGTTGGAATATGAAGTAACACATTAATCAAAGACCAGATTTGAAATGTCAGGCTAAATATCTACTTGAATCATGAGTCGATTAAATACATTTAAAAATCAAATTATATATTTTATGAACATAGTTAGCAACACACTTCAACTATTGTCCTTGTATAGTGTGTTGATGGACATTTTCACATGATTAAGCCATTTTTTCGTTAATTTCCATTTCTCTGATCTACCTACAGATAATGGCCGCGACAGATTGCCGTAAAAAGGGGGGCGGGGTCACCTGTAGTGTTATTTTCTACCTCTATGCCTAAATATCTTAGCCTCTGAAGAACATAAAAACATGAAATAATCTTAAGTTGCATTTAAAGCCCTAAGACCCTCATTAGAATGTGTTCATTCAGCTGTAACATACCCACATTTGCATTAAAAAAGCGAAAATCTCAAGAGCCAGAATGCAGCGTATATTGGTACAAACATTGGATACATGTATTAATGCACTTGCTTGCTGTAGAATGTAGCGGTGAGGTGAAGTGTTCTTACTGTTCTTACTGTACGTAACCTCCTTTTTCTCTTTTATTTATACATGTCAAGTGATATTCTATGGCTGCGAGCACTTACATTTTAACATGGGAGAAAACGTTCAGCTTAGCACAGGTTCACATAGAAAATATGTCATTGCGACGGCCATTGCGATTTCATAATTTAATATCATCATATTGCCCACCCCTACATTGCACAGCCCTAACCTCGAGTTCCACATAAGCTGTGGCTTCCTTGTTTTGTTAGGCTGTGTACCAGGTCTACAGTACGGGTGCTGTACCGTACGTCCGTAGAGCCAAAGAGCTACGTGCGATACAGCAGAGCCCTGCCTGCCTGCCTGTCTGGACCGCTTCGCTTCGCCCGGAGGATGTTTGTTTAGCTCGAAACACAGAAGAGCAAAAACATCCCCATCATCCCAGCATGTCACACAGTGCTAAGCTGGATAGAGCCTACAGCTCAGCATCATGCCAACAGCAGTGTTGCCAGATTCAGCAAACTTGGGATGGCCGTCTGCATTTTTGTGCCCATATAAATCAATGCAATTTGTTGAAATTGGGCGGAATTTAGCGCACAAGATTTGATCAGACACATCTGACAGCACTAGCCAACATGCCCCAAATACTACAGTGTTAGCAGAGAGAGTAGAGAGAGAGAGTTTCCATTGGCTCATTGTTTCCGGGTTCTATTATTGCAAGGGGGAGGGGGGGAAATCCCCCTTTAGGCAGACCTAGGCAGACCTAAGGACTGTTCTATTCAATGCTAGGAGTATTATGACACGCCCCTTTAGGCAGACCGGAACCTGGTCATGTTAGGTTAATAGCAACCTATTACATTGGCATAGCTCTATATACTTAAAGTATCTCTGGTGTTAGGGCTCAGCAGGAGCTATAGATTCACACACCACACAATATCACCCTCTCTCCTGCCACACATACAATATCACCCTCTCTCCTGTCACACATACGTACATGTAACAGACAGACAAAGACATTGACATTAACACAGACAAAAGACGCACACGCATGCACATGCACATGCACACAGACACAGACACACACACACACACACACACACACACACTTCGCACACTTAGTCTTTTGCTCTCTCTCTCTCTCTCTCTCTCTCTCTCTCTCTCTCTCTCTCTCTCTCTCTCTCTCTCTCTCTCTCTCTCTCTCTGTTGGTTGGTCTGACTCAGATTATATTTCTCCTCTGGTCTCTCTTTTGGGACACACAAAGGGAATAGATAATGTGTGTGTGTGTGTGTGTGTGTGTGTGTGTGTGTGTGTGTGTGTGTGTGTGTGTGTGTGTGTGTGTGTGTGTGTGTGTGTGTGTGTGTGTGTGTGTGTGTGTGTGTGTGTGTGTGTGTGTGTGTGTGTGTGTGTGTGTGTGTGTGTGTGTGTGTGTGTGTGTTGAGTGTGTGTGTGTGTGTGTTGAGTGTGTGGTGAGCAGAGTTGCCTTTTCCAATCCTGTTGCCATATTTCATACTGTCAAATCGACTTGTGTCCTGAATCAAGTGTGTGTGTGTGTGTGTGTGTGTGTGTGTGTGTGTGTTGTGTGTGTGTGTGTGTGTGTGTGTGTGTGTGTGTGTGTGTGTGTGTGTGTGTGTGTGTGTGTGTGTGTGTGTGTGTGTGTGAGTGTGTGTGTGTGTGTTCAGAAGGCAACAGTGGTGATAAACTGAACAGGGATGAGATATGGTAGCAGCTCCATCACTGTCCCTGGGTGTCCTCAGGTGGCTTGTGTGTCCTGAGGTGGCTCTGTGTAGTACTACACTGTAAGGTGAATGGGGATTTAAAGGGACACTGTGCAGGAAATGGTCAAAAAAGGTACTGCAACTATGCTGCTCATTAAAACTGGGCTGCCTATTGCCAAATTTGATCTTTACATGAAAGTTTACTAAGTAATTAACAAATATTTTCTAGTATGGTCCAAGTAGAGTCATTTTTTATATGTATGAAAAGTGCAAATTTTCCAGTCATAATGAATACTTAGAATTTGACGGTGGTGGTAAGTATTCATGAAAAAGGAAACATTAGTGAATTTCGGGCAGCATGAATTCTGGACAAAAACAACTAAAAGAGATTACTGGGTGTTCAGGTAAGTGTAGTGTCGTATTATCAGCAGTCTCTGATGTACACAAATCCCCATCCACTTCTCCACCCATAAGCTCCCACATACATAAACACAAATCCCCATCCACTTCTCCACCCATAAGCTCCCACATTCATAAACACAAATCCCCATCACCTTCTCCACCCATAAGCTCCCACATACATAAACACAAATCCCCATCCACTTCTCCACCCATAAGCTCCCACATACATAAACACAAATCCCCATCCACTTCTCCACCCATAAGCTCCCACATACATAAACACAAATCCCCATCACCTTCTCCACCCATAATCTCCCACCTATGGTATATAACACAAATCCCCATCCACTTCTCCACCCATAAGCTCCCACATTCATAAACACAAATCCCCATCCACTTCTCCACCTATAAGCTCCCACATTCATAAACACAAATCCCCATCCACTTCTCCACCCATAAGCTCCCACATTCATAAACACAAATCCCCATCCACTTCTCCACCTATAAGCTCCTATACATAAACACAAATCCCCATCCATTTCTCCACCCATAATCTCCCACCTACATAAAAACAAATCCCCATCCATTTCTCCACCCATAAGCTCCCACATACATAAAAACAAATCCCCATCCACTTCTCCACCCATAAGCTCCCACCTATGGTATAAACACAAATCCCCGCACACCTCTTGGCCAAAAAAAACATATACACAAATGGCCACAACTCTCCACCTGCTCCTAATGTGTTAGAGCCCTAGGCATAAGGACAGCCAGCACAACAGGAAATCAGAGCATGGAGAGAAAGAGGAGTAGCATGGAGTTGCCAAAAGAACAATAGTGCAAGTACCGAGAATACAGAGATAATCTCCCTCTCTCTCTCTCTCTCTCTCTCTCTCTCTCTCTCTCTCTCTCTCTCTCTCTCTCTCTCTCTCTCTGTCTCTCTCTCTCTCTCTCTAAACACAAATCCCCATCCACTTCTCCACCTATAAGCTCCTATACATAAACACAAATCCCCATCCATTTCTCCACCCATAATCTCCCACCTACATAAAAACAAATCCCCATGAACTTCTCCACCCATAATCTTCCACCTATGGTATACATAAACACAAATCCCTACCCACCTCTCCGCGAAAAAACTCCCATATACACAAATGGCCACAACTCTCCACCTGCTCCTAATGTGTTAGGGCCGTAGGCATAAGGACAACCAGCACAGCATGAAATCAGAGCATGGAGAGAAAGAGGAGTAGCATGGAGTTGCCAAAAGAACAATAGTGCAAGTACCGAGAATACAGAGATCATCTCTCTCTCTCTCTCTCTCTCTCTCTGTCTCTCATCTCTCACACTCTCACACACACACACACACACACACACACACACACACACACACACACACACACACACACACACACACACACACACACACACACACACACACACACACACACACACACACACACACACTGAAATTAATGACAGGTGCCTGTGCCTGTCTGAGGCTCTGGAACACTGTGTCCTCAGAGTGAGTTCCTGAGGTACGGGGAAAGGAAAGAGAGTGGAGACAGAGAGAGAGAAAGAGAGTGGAGAGAGAGAGAGCGAGAGAGAGAGAGAGAGAGAGAGAGAGAGAGAGAGAGAGAGAGAGAGAGAGAGAGAGAGAGAGAGAGAGAGAGAGAGAGAGTGGAGAGAGACAGAGAGAGAGAGAGAGAGAGAGAGAGAGAGAGAGAGAGAAAGTGAGAGAGAGAGAAAGAGAGAGAGAGAGAAAGTGAGAGAGAGAGAGATTGAGTGCAAACTAAGAAAAAAAATATCCATGTCAGAGTTCTAGTCTTTAGTGACATAATTGGACACAACAAATATAAAACACTGCTGGTTTCTGCGGCTGGCAGTTTCAGTACTGGGGAGTTTAGAGTATTTGCTGTATTTATGAAGCTACAGAGGGAGCCTTCAGCAGCAGCAGCAGCAGCATCAATGCCAGCCTGTGTGCTGTGTGCTGAGCCAACTGATTAGTATAAATGCTTAAGAGCTCAGTGCTGAGTGAAGGGAGTGAAGGCGCTTGAAGATGGATGCTGTTGACTGTTGGGGGTGGGGGGGTTGCGTGAGTGAGGTGGGATTTGTGTGAGGCCAAGTCACATGGAGTGCTGATCTAAATGTCGTTTTTTAGTTCAAACTCATAACTTTTCTTTTCTTTTTTCTTCTTTCTTTTCTCTTCTTTTACTCTGTTTTTCTTTTAGTATTAGTCTTTTTCTTTATTCTCTGTATTTTGTCTCTTTGGGTTTCCCCGCGACAAGCAGCCAAGAGCGGCTTTTTGGGGTTTTTTACCTTTCAATATCAATGTTAAAAATAATGATCTGTACATATTTCCTGAAAAGATATTGAATAAAAAAGTATCCTATCCTATCCTATCCTATGCTGGAAATTTCCATGCCCTCCCAGTCACCAGTGTTGCCAGATTGGGCTATTTCCCGTCCAATTGGGCTGCTTAGGATGGCCGTGTGCGGGAAAAAATATCATATAGCAGAAAAACCAGCCCAATTTTCACCATAGAAACCAATAGAATTGGGCGGGATTTTGTGCTTCTTGGCGGGTTTTGAGCATTTTTTGGGCTGGAAATCATCAGCCTCATCTGGCAACCCTCCCAGTCACCAGCCAAAGGGGAAAAGTCGAATAAGGATTTTGGACAAAGTGAAGACAGTCTGACCTTTAGTTAATTTAGCACTTGTATTCTGGTCTTAAAGATGCAGGTTGGGTAAGTAGAGGGGGCAATTACAGGTAAGATGTAATTAATTGATCAAGAGGCAAGTTTATTAGTATGCTGAATGTCCCATTTCTCTCCTAAAGCAAACCTGCCAGTGGCCCAAAACAAATAGCTCAGTTCCCCCTCCCAGCCAGAGCCCAGAGGCACACCACACTTATCTAAACACTTAACTGTTCACAGGGGAGATGGGAGGGTTATGTGAGGTCAGACTTTCTCTCTCTCACCCTCTCTCTCTCTCTCTCTCTCTCTCTCTCTCTCTCTCTCTCTCTCTCTCTCTCTCTCTCTCTCTCTCTCTCTCTCTCTCTCTCTCTCTCTCTCTCTCTCTCTCTCTCTCACCAGTGCATGGCCGTGGGGTTATGTAAGGTTAGGGTGCAGCTGCATTAGAATGGGAGCTCCTGTACCAATGCAGTATTTTCCCATAATAAAAGTTCCACCTGTTGCTGGGGAGACAAATATATATATATATATAATTTTTTTTCCCCCCTCAAGTAATAAAAAAGCTCACAGGTGCCACTGTTGCAGATTGTTTTTGCAGAGCAAAATTTTAATTCTGCTTGTGTACCCTACTGTTTAGCCTGAGTATAGGAATTCAAAGCTTACACTGTAAACATTACATCATTTCCATTTGTGTGTGTGTGTGTGTGTGTGTGTGTGTGTGTGTGTGTGTGTGTGTGTGTGTGTGTGTGTGTGTGTGTGTGTGTGTGTGTGTGTGTGTGTGTGTGTGTGTGTGTGTGTGTGTGTGTGTGTGTGTGTGTGTGTGTGTGTGTGTATGTGTGTGTGTACGCTGGGGTTAAAATGTCTTAAACCTCTAGTTCTACAATTTACAATTGGATTATTTTTGTGTTCAATTAAGATTGACTTGACTCACTGGTTACTGTTACTTGAAAGTAGACAAAAAATAAGCTTATTGAAAGGTGGGAGAACATCAGTTGTACTATGTTGAACCATCCTTTTGCATTGTCCAGTACGGTGTGTGGGTGACTGTCTACAGTATGCATTTGTAGTGTCCAGTACGGTGTGTGGGTGACTGTCTATGCATCTGTGGTGTCAGTACCGTGTGTGGGTGACTGTCTATGCATTTGAAGTGTCCAGTACCATGTGTGGGTGATTGTTTTTATGCATCTGTGGTGTCAGTACGGTGTGTGGGTGACTGTCTATGCATTTGTAGTGTCCAGTACCATGTGTGGGTGACTGTCTATGCATTTGTAGTGTCCAATACCATGTGTGGGTGACTGTCTATGCATTTGTAGTGTCCAATACCATGTGTGGGTGACTGTCTATGCATTTGTAGTGTCCAATACCGTGTGTGGGTGACTGTCTATGCATCTGTGGTGTCAGTACCGTGTGTGGGTGACTGTCTATGCATTTGTGGTGTCCAGTACCGTGTGTGTGTGGGTGACTGTCTATGCATCTGTAGTGTCCAATACGGTGTGTGGGTGACTGTCTATGCATCTGTAGTGTCCAATACCGTGTGTGGGTGACTATCTATGTATCTGTAGTGTCCAATACGGTGTGTGGGTGACTGTCTATGCATCTGTAGTGTCCAATACCGTGTGTGGGTGACTGTCTAGAGTTTATTGTCATTGTCAAAAAGGCAACGAAATTGTGTTTGGGGTACAATACTTAGTAGCAGCAGGTTTTCAAGTAAAGTGAATAAGAGGTAAAAGTGACACCAGTGCTCTCTCAAACACACACTTACAAACAATCACACACACACACGCGCACACACACACACATCTGTAGTGTCCAGTACCGTGTGTGGGTGACTCGCGGCCGGTCTCTGGGTCTGAGTCGCGTGAGTCTCTGTCCTTCTTCTTCTTGTGATGGTGCTTGTGGCTGCGGTGGCGGTGGCGACGCTTGCTCTCCCGCCCCAGGGGCACGTGCACCCCCACGTACACCGCACGGTGGCCTGGGGGAGAGAGGGAGAGAGAGAGAGAGAGAGAGAGAGGTTAACATGACGGAGAGAGAGAGAGAGAGATTGAAGAGCAGAGCTGAGCAGACCTCAACAAGAGCACGTGCACCACCCACATACACCCAAGAGTGAGGGAAGAGGGAGAGAGAGAGAGATATAATGAGAGAGAGAGAGAGACCGAGAGGGAGAGAGAGAGAGACAGAGAGAGAGAGAAAGAGGGGGAGAGAGAGAGAGAGAGAGAGAGAGAGAGAGAGAGGAGAGAAAGAGAAAGAGAGAGAGAGAGAGAGAGAGAGAGAGAGAGACTGAGAAAGAGGGGGAGAAAGAGAGAGAGAGAGAGAGAGAGAGGAGTTAACCTCACAGAGAGAGGCACGGTCCCTCAACAGGGGCATATGCTCTATGAGTCTTCATTGTTCTGTGAAAGTGGAACACTGAGGTCAATGGGCTTATCTTACTGCCATGGCTCTGCCCCAAACACACTGCACAGTGACCAGAGGGAAAGGTGGTAGAGAGACAGAGATGTTAACATCACAAATGTATGTCCAAGACAAATTTCCTTCGGGACTATTAAAAAGAATCTTGGATTGAAAGAGAGAGAGAGATACTGTATGGACAGCCCTCAGCAGAGGCACATGCACCATCACATTGTAAACCGCATGGCGGCCTGGGGGACAGAGACAAGGGAGATGGAGAGATACAATATGAACATCATATGATAGGATATGATATGATTAATAAGAACAAGTGGAGCTAGAGGGACAGAGAGAGAGAGAGAGAGAGAGAGAGAGACAGAGAGAGAGAGAGAGAGAGAGAGAGAGAGAGAGAGAGAGAGAGAGAGAGAGAGAGAGAGAAGTTTCTAGAACAAGGACAGGGGAAGGCACATAGATGAAGAGGTACAGTACATTAATCACAGGAAAGAAATAAAAAGTTTGCAATAAAAGTAGAAAAAGAAAACTAGAGCAGGCAAAAAAAACCCAGATGGAACAATAATGAGGAGAGATACAGTGCAAAGATGGAGAGAAGTGAATGCCACAGACACGTTGAAGGCAGTGTTGCCAGATTACCCGCCCAATTGGGCTGCTTGGGATGGCCGTCTGTGGGTAAAAACGAGACAAATCGGCCATTTGGCTTTCTTTCCTGCAGTTTTATGCCCATAGAAATAAATGCAATTTATTTAAATTGGAAGGAATTTAGAGAGCGGTTTTTGAGCACCTTTTGGGCGGGACTTGATCAGACACATCTGGCAACACTGTCTGAAGGAAGAGAGGTGTGTAATAACCGCAAAGGAAGAATACAAACACACAGTAATAGAAGAAGAGGGAGAGCACAAAAAATATAACAGTCGACATTTCAGATGGAGCACAATAACTCTTCCTTCTAATATGAGAATAACCTAGTATAAGGTTTGAGCAGTGGGTACCAACTGAGACGTATTTATACTCAAATAAATAAATAAATAGATACATAAATAGTATCACAGAGATCAAACAGTTTACAAAAGTTGCATAAAGACTTTCTTCAAGGCACTTGTAAAATGTTCCCCCATGAAGTTTTTAAACTGAGTGATTTTTTTTTCTAGAAGTATTATCAGACAACGTGAAAACGATAAAAAAAAAATGAGACAAAGTGATCAATAAAAAAGTAGATAGAAGCTTCAGAAGGGCTCTTTTCCAGTACTTGCTGAGATTGCCACGTCCACCCACCCCCTCTCTTGCTGCAGCAATAAACCCAATTGCATTTGCTCAGCTTCAAGTGCTCTATCAGAGGGCAAAAAATGTTATTGTCTTGGCAGTGCAGGCCGTGGGTGGGCGCTTGGCACTGTAACAGGAGCGGATCAAAGCAATGAGCACAGAAGGCTATCAGGATGCCAGCTACCCAGCCAGTAGACTATGCCAGACATTTGACCAATCAGGAATGTCGACGATGCCACCGATGCCAACCAGTTAGACCAATCGGGGACGCCAGCGATGGTAATAATACCAGGAAATGGACAAGTGTGGAGTCTAAGGTCACTCCCAAATATTTAAACTCATTAACATTTTTCAATGTTTTTTCATTTACATATACATTTGATACAGCATTTAGTTTTTTTTTTTTTAATTTATTTTCAAAAAAAAAACATGACCGATGGCAATAATACCAGAAAATGGACAAATCTGTAAGGGCCAATGAGCAATGTCTGTGATTCATTGACGCCAGCCAATCAACCAACCAACTAGTCAGCAATTCCCTCTCTGACTCAGGACTACAACATTTGTGACATCTTGACAATCTCTGAATGTCTGCCAAGGATGCCAAGCCAACCAGCCAACCAGTGGGCAATGCCAACCAGTGAACGAGTCCATGATGACACCAGTGGAAAAGTCAGCAATGGTAATACCCTCTCTGACTTAGTCCTGCCATGTTAGATGTATCTTGACACCCTCTGAATGTCTGCCAACTTAAGCCAACCAGCCAGTGGGCAATGCCAACCAGTGAACCTCGAGTCAATGATGACACGACACCAGTGGAATAGGCAGCAATGGTAATGCCCTCTCTGACTTAGGTCTGCCATGTTAGATGTACTGTATCTTGACACCCTCTGAACGTCTGCCAAGGATGCCAAGCCAACCAGCCAACCAGTGGGCAATGCCAACCAGTGAACGAGTCAATGATGACACGACACCAGTGGTATAGAAAAGGCAGCAATGGTAATGCCCTCTCTGACTTAGTTCTGCCATGTTAGATGTATCTTGACACTCTCTGAACGTCTGCCAAGGATGCCAAGCCAACCAGTCAACCAGTGGGCAATGCCAACCAGTGAACGAGTCAATGATGACAGTCAGTGGAAAAGTCAGCAATGGTAATGCCCTCTCTGACTTAGTTCTGCCATGTTAGATGTATCTTGACACCCTCTGAACGTCTGCCAAGGATGCCGAGCCAACCAGCCAACCAGTGGGCAATGCCAACCATTGAACGAGTCAATGAGGACAGCCAGTGGAATAGAATAGGCAGCAATGGTAATGATGCCCGCTAGTGTAGTCACTGATGCCCTCTCTGACTCTGCTCTGCCACGTTAGCAGCATCTTGACACCCTCTGAATGCCAGCCAAGGATGCCGAGCATGCCAGCCAGTGACTGGTGAGCGATGCCAGCGATTTGCACCAGTGAGTGATGCCCTTTCTGACTCAGGGCGGCATCTTGACTCCTCTCGACATTTCGGCTCCTGCTGTGTGTGCCAGCACTGGAAACGTGATCCCACATACACTTCAATTTATTTCAATTTATTTCCTCCCTCACTCTCTCCCTCCCATCCTTCCTTTTTATCAATAGACACTACACACACTTTCCTTCCTACCTTCCGTCCTCCCATCCTTCATATGTCGGTACCTATTACAAACATTTCCTTTCTTTCTATCCTTCCTTTGTAAATACAATGGCAACAATATTTAATCTAAACGAGAAAGTATTGTGATACACCCTTTCAATTACTTTTACTCTTCATCCAAGCTTCAAATGTAAAATAAAAGTCAATTAATTTTAAATGATAGATTATTAAAAATCGTGGGGTGTATCAAACCATAGGTCCAACATCATGATACGATCCGAAACGTGAGTTAAGTGTATCGTTACAGCTCTAGTGAATACCCACTACAACCATTTCCTTCCTCCCTTCCTTCCTTCCTTCCTTTCCTTCTATACTTCCTTCTGTCCTTCCTTCCTCCATCCCTCCCTTCCTTCTGTCCTCATCTCCTCCCTTCCTTCCTTCTTTCCTCCCTCCTTCACTCTGTCCTCCCTCCCTTCCT
>NC_085876.1:47412456-47414956 GCF_034702125.1 Engraulis encrasicolus
CCCTGCCGTGGCCAAACCATAGGGCACTGGGTTGCTGTACACATTAACCCTTTGAGGAGTACCATCACAAATATGTGGTTCGAATTTTGTAAAAATCTTGAGTTCTCATTATGATGTCATAAGGACTTTGCAGGATTTTTAACACAGACTTCTATGGGAGCTGTGGAGTGTTTGAGTAAAATTCTAGAAGAACTGGGGGAAAATCCTAACTCCTCAAAGGGAGGAAAGGGAGCTGGCACATGGCCAGGGAGGTGCAGAGAGGTGCACAAGTGCTGCTGCGGATACTGCTGCTGAGGCTGACGCAGCAGACTTGGAAAGTTGAGCCTGGCTCAGCCCTAATGGTCTCTCTCTAGGTCATCCTCAGACGAGCCTTCCATCGTTGCTTCCAGTCATCCCAATTCTCCATACATCTTTTCAGTTCGCTGGTACTCTGGGCTCCGGCGTCCTTCTTGAGTATGTCCACAAATGTTAGTGTGGGACGTCCTCTTAACCGGCACCCATGTGATGGTTCCCATAGCACCAGTTTGCTGGCTGGCAGTTCTGGGTGCCTTTGGCAATGTCCTGCAAGTCTCATTCTCCTTACTGCTATCCTCTCGCTCATCCTTGGTATTCCCTCGTATAGGATTTCGTTGGTTAAGCTTATATGTGCACTTTTACTGATGTTAAGCACTGCACGCAGCATCCTGGTGTCGCACCCATCAAGGGACTTCTCTAGGGTTGGTTTCAGGGTCCAGCATTCACTGCCATAGAGGAGGACGGACTCTACTGTCGCGTAGAAGAAGCTGAGTTTGATTGGACGGGGGAGATTGGAGTTCCATACACTGGCCATACCGTTCAGGGCCCTCCACGCAAGTGCCTTCCTCACTTTTAGATCTTGCTCAGTAGAGTTGACCCATGAGCCCAAGTATTTGAAATCGTCGACTTCTTTCAGCACAGTGCCTCCTGCTGTACTCAGAGGTTGATGTTAAGGTGGGATGTTGTTGGTGATGACCTCAGTCTTCTTGGCGTCAAGCCTGAGGCCGACCTTGGCGCACTCTAGCTCTACCCTGCTCAGTAGAGTTTGTGCTTGTTCCACATTGTCAGAGAGCAAACTGACTTGATTGCATTGATGCTACGACGTATGTTTAAAAATGCACCATACACACCCTTCACAGACTGGAGTAACACTGGATATGTAAAGTCAGAGACGTATCTGCCATAACAGTTGCGTAGCTTCCGATATCATCATGGAAATGGCTACACCTTACATCCTAAAATCTTTAAAGGGGCTCTAAGTAGAATTAAAAGTTTAATTAATCACTGTCCCTAGTCAGTCGATGCTTATTTGAGTCATTAGAAAGTGAACAATGACACTTGCGACCACTGTCTACTGTCAGAGAACCGCAAATGTCGTGGGAAACACTTCTCATATGAGAAATCGCTTTACATACCGTATTCAGATTTGTATCAACTGCTGGCATTCTGTGATGAAAAACATTCTCACAGCGAGTTTATTTAAACAGCATTTTTTCACGTCTGTGTAGATTGCATGCCACCCACTGATCTGGAGTTGCATGCCACCCACGGGCCACCCACGGGCATCGCGCAAACGACGTTATCCTACATTGCGCCCCTTTAAAGGTTTGTGTCAAGTTCAGTTTGGTCAATTTCAACATGCAGTTGTAATGCTCACACTACCCTGGACTTGTCAGTGCCTGAGATTTTTTTTTCTTCTTCTTCAGCCGTTTCCGAGATCCTGGTCATTGTAATGGGGGCAGCTCTTTGTTTACATTTCAAAAAAACATTTTTATTTATTCCCAAAAACATCCAAAAGGTTATAAAACATCAGCAGACAACTAGCAAACAGCAGTACCTTTTGGGAAAACATTTGGAGTTGGCCTATGTTTCATTTTTTAAAAATGTAAACAAACACTGCCCCCATTAGAATTGCTCATATCTCGGGAAGGGCTGAGCCGAAAAATGTGGCATCACCAGGTACTGACAAGTCAAGGGTAGCGTGAGCAATACAACTGCATGTTGAAATTGACCAAACTGTCCCTTTAATGCCACCTAACTTAAAGGTGCACTGTGTAGGATGGTGGCCGGAGTAGGCATTGCAACTATGCTGCTCTATGAAAATGCGTTGCTTATTGTCAAGTTGATCTTCTCATGAATATTTACAAAGTAAGAAACTAAGATTTCCTAACAGGACCAAAACACAGTAAGTTTTGCAGCTAAAAATAAAAAAATCAGGAAATTCAAAATGGCGGACAATGGAAAAGATCCCCCTTTTCACGAATGAAAAGTGCAATTTTCCCAGTCAAAATTAATATTTAGAATTTGACGGTGGTGGTACAGTATTTGGGAAAAAGGTAACATTTGTGAATGGGCAGCATGAATTCTGGAAATAACCTATTAAAAATATTACACAGTGCCCTTTTGATGCAATATAATCCAGTAACTTAAAGCCCCAACATAAAAATGAACTTTAGGGAGAGTTTCAGGGAAGAGCACTTTGCTG
>NC_085876.1:47419956-47434956 GCF_034702125.1 Engraulis encrasicolus
TCTAGTGGGTGACAATGGCATGCATCAGTCCCTTTCTCACACATGTTCCTGGCATAGAGCTGACTACTATAAAGCTTGGCCCTCAGCCTCTGACAATGAGTGCGTTTCCATGCAGTTCAGTATCCTGAATATGATCGGGATATTAAGAATCCCAAATTTGCATTTGAGCTAACATCTTTTCCCGACTTAATTATCCCAGATTAGCCCTTATTCGGGACACTGAGAAATCGGGATATGCTAAGTGGATAGAAGTCAGGATACTGACACATGTAAACAGTATACATGATGGGGCTTCCCATTGAACGATGTTGCTGGTATCCAGGCTACACGCATTTGAATTCTATAATGGTGGCCAAGAATGTAGACTGGGATAAACCGTTCTGTGCTCATATAAACACTGTATCCCTAATTTGATCATAACCGGGATATGCCTCATATTCAGGATACTGAACTGCATACAGTAAACGCACTCAATGTGTTTAGATTGTTGATGTTCATGCTCTGTACTGCTCTGTTTGACTGCTTGCATCATAACATCCATTTGTTCAGGTTTTTTTTTATTGAATAGCCTAGGATTTTGAAACAAAAATATATTTATAAAAATAAAAGTAGAACATATGCTGATTATCTTCGCTCAGCCCTGTATCACCAAGCTCTTCATAGGAAATAGGCATGTTAACCGGTAGCCGTTTAACCGGAAGTTGACCAAAACAACGTAGGGGTGGGCGATATGGCAAAAATGTTGTATCACGATTTTTTAACATGAAATCTCGATATCGATTTTTTATCACAATCTTCCATCCAAAAAATAAAAACAATAAAAAACAACTTTCATATACTTGCAATTTGTAATTTGCAGCAGAGGTTGCGCTAGACTTTTTCACAGTCCGTCATTTTGACGGACAGGGTCGAAAAAATTCCGTCATCGCCCCTTTTTTAAATTCGTCACTTCGTTTCTCAATGTGGGGGGTCGCGACCCCGCACTAGGAACAACACGTGCGCAATTGCGGCCAATTGAGAGTAAACCGCTGTGAACATCCCCTTTCACTCGACATTCATTCTGCAACTTTGAGGATAGAGTCCATTTTGATGTCCACTTTCTCTCTCTGCCCCTCTCATTGCACTGTTAAAAAAGCTGCAGATATATCTCACTGACGCGCGTCTGATTCAGTGTTCAAGCGCTATGGTCACCACAAGCACTTTTTTAAAAGACGCGTGCAGGGCTTTATCCAACAGCTGTCAGTCACTCCTTTTGCTCCGATTAATGCACCGATTGTAATACAAAGGCGCAGTGTTAAATAATATTCGCGTTGGGCTTCACATGCACTTGCAGAGAGGCAGGCGACAAAGGCACTGAAGCCTACAACAGGAAGACGATCAGATTTCGCAAAACTTTGTTGAAAAAAAGCCAGCGACGGTAAAGGCAGCCACTCTAGCCCATGTAGCCCCATCGGCTAGATATGTTGGCTCTGGGAGCGCGGTAGTTGTCTGAAGTTGTCTGAAATAGCCTAAATAAAAATAATCATGGGTGAACCAGCTATCGAAATGAGAGAAGGATAGCCGTTACTGGCAACGTTTGCCAAGTTGTAAGTTGCGTTACCTGATAATATTTTGGGTCTTGAATAGCCGTCGTTTTTATTATTTAGTTTATGTTCTGAAGCCGTTTTAGACCAGCGTTGCCTTTGAGTGAAGGTTCTGGCTAGCAAACATGCTATTCGCTTATTTGTTTGTTTCAAGCAAGGAGTTATGAAACAATGCTTTTATGAGGGACGATAGATGAGGGAGGGACAACTTCGTCATTGGCAGAAAATCAGATAGTCGGTAAATGTAGTAGGTCTACAAATAGTTCTAATTCTTAAATTAATCGAAGTCACACGTGTATGGTGGCAACGTCTTCTTTATTTTAATTCATTATTTGGAGAACGCGCAGAGGCGCGCGCTCTGCTGCAGCCAGCCGCACAGCCCAGCTGCTGCGCATGGTAGACTATGAGAAGCAGGGAGAGAGGGAGAGAGGCGGACGATAGTAGCAAGAAATTATCTGCGCTGATAATAACTATGCCTAATTGAAATGCATATCTGCTCTACTCGATAGAGGTGTAGGCCTACTTAAACTTGTAATTTATTTATCATCACCCTGAATGTTGATCCGTCAAAATGACGGACAGGCTTCATATTTTTCCGTCATCCTTCAAAAAAATCCGTCAATGACGGACATTTGTCGGTTAACGCGACCTCTGATTTGCAGTCAATAAAATGTTAACACACTGATGATACTCTCATAAAGTGTACAAGTGGAATACAATAATGTAAAGAATAAAGTGAAGACAACGACACAAGTGAGAAAACGTCACTCTGATACTGATAATAAACATCTTCACTGCAAGACGATCTATACGATTTCTCCACTTTGGCAGATTCGAGACGATATTTTACTCAATATCGCGATTCACGATATAATATCGTCATATCGCCCACCCCTAAAACAACGGTTAAAATATTCTTTCGCCGGAAGGAAGTCTAAAAAAAAAGAACAAAAATAGCACTCAGTACTCTCACAGCTCCCAACGTAGCTTATTACACTGCGCACACCTGTTATTGGTGATGAATTGTGTGTGGCGGTGTGATATTTTAATATTCAAAAGTGACATGTGAGCATGATTCATCCCACCGTGGAATTTATTTAGAGCAACAGCAGCACAGAGACGCTCTACCGCAGCACAGCTCACGTAGCCATTCCGGCAGTAGCCTACTGTTGCAATAGGAAACAGTTAAAGGGGTATGCCACTATTTTGGGGCTTAATACAGTAAAAAATCGCTGGACAGGGTTTATAAAGGTGGTAAAGTGTATTATTTTTCATGTTAAACGTTGTCTTGCTTTAAGACAAGTTAAAAGAGGGAGCAAGTTGCTAAGCTAGTGAAAGTCAATGGATCCGTGTAGCACTTAACATGAAAAATAAGACACTTTACCACCTTTATAAACCCCAGCCAAAGATTGTAACTGTATTAAGCCCCAGAATAGTGGCATGCCCCTTTAACACCGGTTAATACAGTGTAGTGACAATTTGTGTGCCGTACATGACAGGTCCTGCCTGCGCAGATAAAACAAAACCTCCACTATTAACCCTTAATAAGGCCTATTCAAAAAGCACAAAGCTGACGTGAGTTAACAAAATTAGCAGAGACTTCAAGACAGTTGAGCCATGCCGACAAGCTCCATGTGCACTTCTCTGTGTGTAACTTAACTGCAAGGGGTGAATGGTTTTAATCAGAATGGATAAGTGAATCAATAAACCTTGTGTGTGTGTGTGTGTGTGTGTGTGTGTGTGTGTGTGTGTGTGTGTGTGTGTGTGTGTGTGTGTGTGTGTGTGTGTGTGTGTGTGTGTGCGTGTGTGTGTGTGTGCTCCTGTGTGTGTGTGTGTGTGTGTGTGTGTGTGTGTGTGTGTGTGTGTGTGTGTGTGTGTGTGTGTGTGTGTGTGTAGTGTGCGCGTGTCAGCAAAAACAAAACACCTGTTCTGTTCTGCAGTCTCTTGGGAGAAGACCTGGCTGCTCTTTACTCAATCCCTCTCTCCACCTAACAGCATAACATGCTAACCAGCTACACACACACACACACACACACCCCCACACACAGACAGACAGACAGACAGACAGACAGACAGACAGACAGACAGACAGACAGACAGACTCACTCACTCACTCACACACTCACACACTCACACACACACACACACACACACAAACAAAAGCCTAAATCACACAGACACTCACACACACACTTGCCCAGCAACAGCCAAGCTACAATTTACAGCCTAAGCGTATGTGACTGTGTGCACCAAGGCATGACCCCCCTTTCATCACATGACAGCAGTCCCACTCTCTTCCTCTCCCACTCCCCCTCTCTCCTCCTCTCCCACTCCCCCTCTCTCCTCCTCTCACTGTCTCGTTCTCTCTCTCCTCCTCTCGCTCTCTCTCTCACTCCCCCTCTCTCCTCCTCTCGCTCTCTCTTTCTCTTTCTCTCTCTCTATGCATTTTCTCTCTCTATGCATTATCAGCCTCTCTCTCTCTCTATCTCTCTGTCTCTATCTCTCTCTTTCTCTCTATTTGCATTTTTTCATCAACCTCCCTCTCTCTGTCTCTGTCTCTCTTTTTCTCTCTATGCATTTTTCGATCAAAATCTCTCTCTCTCTCTCTCTCTCTCTCTCTCTCTCTCTCTCTCTCTCTCTCTCTCTCTCTCTCTCTCTCTCTCTCTCCCCCTTTCTCTCACCCTCCATTCAACACCCCAGCCCCCCATTATACATGCCCATTGCATCTTGGGATACTGGAGGACTGCGGTGGTGCCCAATGACGTGGTGACATTGAGGACTGGAGTGTCATCACATTAACATGATGCTGATGAGCTAAAGTCATCTACATCATAATGAGCCCTCTTCTCGCCTGGGCGCGCGTGTGTGTGTGTGTGTGTGTGTGTGTGTGTGTGTGTGTGTGTGCGTGTGTGCGTGTGTGTGTGTGTGTGCGCGTGTGTGTGTTGGTATGTGTGTGTGTGTTGGTGTGTGTGTGTGTGCATGTGTGTGTGTGCGTGTGTGTGTTGGTGTGTGTGTTTGTGTGTGTGTGTGTTGGTGTGTGTGTTTGTGTGTGTGTGTGTGTGTGTGTGTGTGTGTGTGTGTGTGTGTGTGTGTGTGTGTGTGTGTGTGTGTGTGTGTGTGTGTGTGTGTGTGTGTGTGTGTGTGTGTGCGTGTCTGTCTGTGTGTCTGTGTGTGCGTGTGAGTGTGAGTGTCCGTGCGCAAGTCTAGTTCTCAGAAATGATGTAAGTTACCAATCATATGTTGACGTATACCAACTATTTAGCTCTCTCAAAGCCCTCATGAGGCCATGTTTCCCACTATGCGCTGTGTGCGTACGTGTCTAATGTTTTAGCATGACCTAAACATTCTAGTCTAAAATAATCCTCTGGACTCTGGAGCATGTTCCCGTGTGTGTGTGTGTGTGTGTGTGTGTGTGTGTGTGTGTGTGTGTGTGTGTGTGTGTGTGTGTGTGTGTGTGTGTGTGTGTGTGTGTTCTGTTTTGTAGGAAGGAAGTGCATGTGTGGGCATGTGAGTAGCATAGCCCAGGTCTCTAAATTTGTGTAGGAATGCCTGTGTGAGGATGTAACTGTATATTTGACAGTGTGTGTGTTTTTTGTGAATGGTGGGGTAGAGCAGTGGTTCTTCTTTTTTTCTTGAAGCACCCCCTAACCTGTGCCCAAGACCAGCCGCGCACCCCCAACCCAAACTTCTACACGTGTATATACACTAAAAAATGATTTAAGTGATTAATAACAATTATTCTTGCATTAGACATTAATCAATAATTTAATGGCTTTACATGGGGACCAAAACATGTTTTAATTTGGTCTTGATTTGGTCTAATTATAATGTTTGGAAGCAGAATTTTGGCCACAACCTCAATACAAACAAAATCCCACGCACCCCCTGGAATCTCTAGCGCACGCCCAGGGGGTGCCCACACCCCAGGTTAAGAACCACTGGGGTAGAGTTTGGCTCCATGATTCAGTGTTGGGGTGCCACTGACTGGCGGGCTGCTGTTTGAAGGTCACCTGTGGAACTGAGCCTTCAAAACACAACTAATACCTGTGTGTGTGTGTGTGTGTGTGTGTGTGTGTGTGTGTGTGTGTGTGTGTGTGTGTGTGTGTGTGTGTGTGTGTGTGTGTGTGTGTGTGTGTGAGAGAGTTTGCATCTGTCTAAGTCTTTGTAGATCAGAGTGAAGCAGGTGAGCCAGTGTGGGCTGTAGAGGTAGGTAACGGCAGACTATGTGTGTGTGTGTGCGCGTGTGTGTGTGTGTGTGTGTGTGTGTGTGTGTGTGTGTGTGTGTGTGTGAGATAGGTTACGGTAAGACTCTGTGTGTGTGTGTGTGTGATAGGTTACGGCAGACTCTGTGTGTGTGTGTGTGTGTGTGTGTGTGTGTGTGTGTGTGTGTGTGTGTGTGTGTGTGTGTGTGTGTGTGTGTGTGTGTGTGTGTGTGTGTGTGCGTGTGGTGTCGGATGGCGAAATGCATCTCTATTCGCTGCACATGCACAAACAAAAAATGCATGTTGTACACACACACACACACACACACACACATAGATATACACAGACATACACACACCTGAACAAATATGTGCATATACTACAAAAATGCAGACACACACACACACAATCACACACACACACACACACACACACACACACACACACACACACACACACAGATAGGCCTGTCACGATAACAATTTTTGCCAGACGATAACGATAACAAGAAATGATTGCGATAATCGATAATATTGTCTCTCTCGCCATTTTCAAACAATATAATGTGCAATAAAAAACACTGCTATGCAAGGTGCGGCCTCCTTCTTGAAACATTGAATTTAACATTTGGGCCAGCACCCTCAGAGGTTTAAATAGGCCTAATTAAGATTGACGCCTGCTCCAAGAAGAAATGTGTCAAACAATATAATGACGTAAAAATGCAATAAAAATGTGCCTACACCCCTTCACATTTGTAAAGCATCACGGCGGGATGTATATAGGCCTACGTGTTTTTAATTACATCCTCATGGAGCACAATAGGCTCTAAATAGGCTTTTTTGTATTTATTATTAGGGTAAGTTATAGTCTTACTTTAATATTTTCTGTTAGGCCTATTTATCTTTCTCAAGCACACTGAATGGCTTATAGGCCTATCCATGGGGTGATGTAAAATAACCTACTGGTGGGGTATTGTTAATTCACAAATTATTACTTAGACAGCTTATTTCACCAAAATGCACGTTGTTACTAGCTAATTGTCAGTCAAAACCCAAATCAGCCCTGTTAAAGGCATTTCAACATCAGCAAAAAGCAAAAGAGCATGAACAGATGCACAAGTTCCAGGTGCAGGCAGCGCTCTCTCTCTCGCTCTCTCCCTCCCCGATACCCTCGACTGGAACAAGTTGCAATTCTGCGCACTTTAAAGTCCTTTATGAACGCCCATACATTGATTCTTATGAGTTATGAGTCGCCATGCCTCTGTTTTCCCCTGTAGCGCGCTCAACCGTTCACATTCTCCTGGTGTGGCTGATTTAAATCCACAAATCTTATCTTCATTATTTGCTTGCGGACTGCCTACTCATATTGTTAGGTCTAAATAAACAAGAAATATAGCGAAAATCACAAAAAGAACAGACAACGACCGTCGGGGTAGGAGGCGCATTGAAATAATAGGGGAAACTCGGCGAGGTTTAAAATAACAGCCTCAGAGCAAGTTTGTCGCGACGGTACCACTATTTCATGTTTGCACAAACACGTCTTCGTCGTGGATACTGGGTTGCTGCGAATGTTTCAAAATGAACATTTGCCTCCGTGTTGGAGCTGTTCATTCCCCTCTCTGAGGAACGTTGCAGATGCGCTGACAGAGACTGGAAGAATATTGCGCTCCTAGTCTCTAGCGCTGATTCTTTGTCGAGGCTTATAAGCGACGCGCGGGAACACCAGCGTTCTTTTTCAAAGACGCAAGTAGCCAGATCAATGCACCTTTTTCAACCAGAACTGCACTGAAACTTAAAATTACACCAACATTTAAGCGTCATTGCGCTGCGTTGGCCTATAACGCGCCAGCCTAGTCTTACGGCTACGGTAGAGAAAGGGAGAGAGGGGAAACAAAACACCACGCAAATAACTTATCGTTACTTATCGGGGCCAGAAAAGTGATCGTCCTTGTAAAAAGTTACCGTCCGATTTATTGACTTATCGGATATCGTGACAGGCTTACACACAGATTATGAACAACCAAACGTAAGAGTCCACAAAGATGTGGACACACATGCACACACACGCATGCATACACACACACACACACACACACACACACACACACACACAAGCACGCACGCACGCACGCACGCACACACACACACACACACACACACAGATTATGGACAACCAAACATAAGAGTCCACAAAGATGTGGACACACATGCACACACGCGCACACACACACACACACACACAGACACAGACACAGACACACACACACACACACACACACACACCAACAAGTCAGTCAGCGCCTAGCCAAGTGAGAGGGTTACGGTGTGGCAGGCATGTCAGAGGGGAAGACAATAAGGAAATGCCAACGCTGTCTGCACTACAGTACCTGTGGAACTGCTCTGACCTTTCTCAACGCTGACACACAAATAAAATGCATATTATCCACCCACCCAGACAAACACAGACACAGACACAGACACACACAAACAGGCACAGATAACAGCGCACACACAGCACAGACAGACACTGTCACACACACACAAACAGGCACAGATACAGACACACACAGCACAGACAGACACAGATACAGATACAGATACAGACACACACACACACACACACACACACACACACACACACACACACACACACACAGGCCTACGTCGGTCGCTCAGGCTAGATAAAAGATGACTTCTTAGTGATGAGTCAGCGCTGAACTTCAGAGCTCTGTGTGTGTGTGTGTGTGTGTGTGTGTGTGTGTGTGTGTGTGTGTGTGTGTGTGTGTGTGTGTGTGTGTGTGTGTGTGTGTTTTGTGTGTGTGTGTGTGTGTGTGTGTTTGTCTGTTTGTGTGTATGTGTGTGTGTGTGCTTGTGTGTGTGTGTGTGTGTGTGTGTGTGTGTGTGTGTGTGTGTGTGTGTGTGTGTGTGTGTGTGTGTGTGTGTGTGTGTGTGTGTGTGTGGCTGCACATACTGATCTGTGTGTGTGTGTGTCCGTGCGTGTGCGTGTGTGCGTGTTTGTGCGTGTGTGTGTGTTTGTGTGTGTGTGTGTGTGTGTGCGCGCGTCTAGCTGCACTCCTCTCCTTAGACGCTTTAAACACTGAGAAATGCCGTCCACCATATTTAAACACAGGAGAAGGTCACTTAACATTTCATTGATTGGCTAGGGGTTGACGCTAGGTCTTTGCTCACCTGTGCACGTGTGCCTGCGTGCATTTGTGTGTGTGTGTGTGTGTGTGTGTGCGTGCGTGTGTGTGTGTGTGTGTGTGTGTGTGTGTGTGTGTGTGTGTGTGTGTGTGTGTGTGTGTGTGTGTGTGTGTGTGTGTGTGTGTGTGTGTGTATGTGTGTGTGTCTGTTTGTGTGCTTGTGCGTGCGTATGTGCGTGTGTGTGCGCGCGTGTGCCTACATATTCATTGGCTGAGTAGGACACAAGGGTAAATAATTTATGGCCCTTCAATCTGTGGCAGCTGGCTTTGTTTGGTGTTTCTTAAAAAGAAGCGACACACACACACACATATACACACATAAACACACACACAGACACACACAGACACACACACACAAACACAAACACAGACACACACAGACACACACACACATTCACACAGACACAGACACAGACACACACACACACAAACACCCCGAAAGACACTTAAAGAGGACAACAAACACTGTGGGCTTCATTCATATTCCTGCCTGACTGTGTGTGATGTTCTAAACATAGAGTTAGATTAGATCAAGTCAAGTCAAGTCAAGTCAAGTTGGTTTTATTAGATCCTTTATTGTCTCTCAACCCATTTTGTCCTAAGCCCTTTTTGGGAAAGGGTGCCCTCTGCGTATTAAATCCTAAATATCTCAGCCTCCAAAGCACATAAAAACATGAAATGAGCTGCATTTAAAGGCTAGGACCCTCATTTTGCATTAGAATGTGTTCATTCAGCTCTAACATATCCACATGTCTAATAAAAAAGCCCTCAAATCTCAAGAGCCTGAATGCAGCGTATATGTCTCTCCAGGCTAAAATGGGTTAACCCATTGTGTCCTGGAGACACATATACGCTGCATTTAGGTTCTTGAGATTTGAGGGTTTTTGTATGTTTTTATGTGCTTCGGAGCCTGAGATATTTAGGATTTAATAGGTAGAGGGCACCCTTTCCCAAAAAGGGCTCAGGTCAAAATGGGTTAAGGAGAGAACGTGTGAGTGGGCATGCGAGAGTGTAAGCCACAATTGACCAACAACCTGCCACTTCTTGCAGATGCAGCCAACCATCAACACAACAGACGAGACTTAAGTAGCACCAGTACTTGGGAAAATTCTTCACATGATTTGACTATGATGTGTGTCATGCAGTTGTCATGCAGTGTGTGTGTGTGTGTGTGTGTGTGTGTGTGTGAGTCTGTCTGTCTGTCTGTCTGTCTGTCTGTCTGTCTGTCTGTCTGTCTGTCTGTCTGTCTGTCTGTGTGTGTGTGTGTGTCTGTGCGTGTGTGTCTGTGTGTGTGTGTGTGTGTGTGTGTGTGTGTGTCTGTCTGTCTGTCTGTCTGTGCGTGCGTGCGTGTGTGCGATTTTCCGTAAGTACTTGAAGAGTTCATATGCAAAACCCCCTAAGTGTCTTTTCAGAAAATAATCTTAATTCATTTTAATTTAAAACAAAGCTATCAAAATTGCATATTTTTTAATTTATTTATGTAATATAACTATTTGTATGTATTATCAAGTACATAAATGTAAACCAAACCAACAACGGGGTTCTCTAAAAATATAGAAGTGCAGGTCTTCAGAAATGGAGTTAGGGGGTTTTGCATCTGAACTCTTCACTTGTTGTACGTGTTCAGCCATGTGTATAGTGTGTATGCAGTATGTTTGCCTGTGACATATGCTGCATGTATGTATTCAGCTTGCCATGTTCCCTCCCTGCCTCCCCTCCTGCCCACTTGGCCTACACCTGCTGAGAGCACCACAGAGACAGCTGCAGCCACCAGGGGAGGCCTCTGAAGTCACACACACACACACACACACACACACACACACACACACACACACACACACACACACACACACACACACGCACACACTGCTCACAAATACACAAAAATAAGCACACACACACAAATGCACACATACACACACACACACACCTTGCTCACAAATACACACAATTAAGCACACACACACACAAACACACACACACACAGCCACCCCAATGATTTTTTTTCCAATGAATTTGTTCAAATAAGACCAGCATGTGCCCAATGACAGGAAGCATGTGGGGTAGGCCCCTGTTGTGGTGGATGGGGAACCCTGTAGCGATAGGTGGGGCACCCACTGGTGATGGGTAGGTCACCCTGTGATGACGGATGGCAGCCCCTGCAGTGATGGATGGGAGACCCTGTGGCGTCGGGTCTGTCTGCAGCCTCAGTGCCTGCCAAGCTGTTATTATGATGTTATTAGCTTCTCCTCAGGGATGTCTGCCACTCAACATGCTTACTGGAACCAGGGCTCTCTATGTTAACGCTAGCTAACCGTCCGAATGCTAGTGAAATTTTCAGTTTAGCTGGTAGAAAAGACCAATTTACAAGCCACTTTGACCCATTAGTGACTGAGTGTGTGTTTAGTTCGTAAGATTAACATCCACTATCCATTTTTGGCTGATGTTGAAAAAAGTTAATTTAGGGCACTTACTGTAGCCAAAGATATATGAGCGCTAGATATTGCGTTGACCGCTTTGGAATGAATGGCTCAAGTCAGATCGCTGACATGTTTAGCCGGTATCCTCCTACCCTGCCCGCTAACTTCAACATTTATAAAGCAGGCGTGAAAAGATTGTGCAACTAGAACACCAGCTGCAACACCGTCCACATGGCCAGTGGTCGCGTGTGAAGGACAGGTGCAGAAAAGCACCACTTTTCGCCTTCGCATTTTTGAACGCTTCCACAGGCTTAGGTCGCGCGACAAGACTGAACACGGCATCTGAATGACTCTGCCTCCAACTTCAACTAACAGTCACCTTGAATTAAAAACTGAGTTGATTTGAAGTTGACTCGCTCACTCTTACAAAAATAAACGCTGTGTGCTTCAAAACTCTGTCATAGAGTTTAGTGTGACCCACTTGTGAACTGAAAGCCTCTTGGGAAACTCCACTCCCATTGTTATTGTGACACAGCACTCCACAGCACACAAGTGAACACTACACACAACGAAATTGCATTTATGCCTCACCTGTGCAAGGGGGCAGCCCTCAATGGCGCCCCTAGGGAGTAGTGAGGGAGTAGTCATGGAGGAGGATGGGGGAGAGCACTGGGGGGTCGGGAGTCGAACCGGCAACCTTTGGGCTGCAAGTCTGACGCCCTAACCGCTTACCCATGACTGCATGACTAATACTAAAAATAAACGCTGTGTGTTTCAAAACTCTGTCATAGAGTTTAGTGTGACCCACTTGATCTAGAGTAGTCTCAAATAGGGCTGGGCGATATGACGAGACATATCGTGAGGACGAGAGAAATGTGTCTATCGTGACCTTTCTCCTCTATCGTTTATATCGTGATAAAAAAAGATTTTCATTATTACAGCTAATACACATTTTAATATAATTGCACCTCATAATAAACCATTTTATGATTGTAAACATGTGCAAAAAATAATTTTAAAACTACTTGTGGGCCAAACTAGGCTATTTTATTGTTTTACTCCCATGATTTATTTCTGGTCGTATGCTGTCGAGAGAGCGCACGCAGCCAATTCAGTCTGTTTGACTCAAACTTTGAGTCTGCAGTCACTTCTCGGTTGGCGCCCCCTAGAGTGCAGTACCCGGAAAAGTGTCTTTGCCACTGCCTTGCCAGCTAACGTGACGAGCACCGGGCAGCAAGCGTGCGAATCATGGCTGGAAAAAGGCGTTGGACAACTTACCAAAAATGAGCCAACTAGATGCTGCGGTGAAGTTTGGCATTCCTACCTGCGCTGTTTTGTAGATTCTGAGCACGAGACTTCCCCCCCGAGCCCCCCTCCCCCTTGCGCTTCTCTCCTACACAACCTCTGCTTTGCAATGGATCTCAAAAGTAATGGAATTGACACGTTCCGTACGACGCACTATGGGCTACACATTTTGGCCGGTGATGAAAACAGTTATAAAGCCCTTCGTGCACTTTCACTGGGACTTCTCGTGAGCACATCATTCTCTGAAATGTTTAACTTGACCCTCTGTAGCCTACTTGGAAATCCAACACCATTTTTCAGCAGAGGTAGGCTAAAAGTTTAAGTGACTCGATGCTATGATGCTGCGCATGCCATTGAGTCCCAAACAGTTAGGTTTGACTTCTGGGCATGAAACGGTTTTGCAAATGCAATGCCCTTTGTTGTGTTCACTGATATATTGGTAAAAATACAACAAACAGAATTGTTCCTCGACAGCAACCAGCGTGAGTCAAGTGATTACTGGGAAGCATAACGTGGTTGGGGACAACGATGGTGGGGACGAGAGCAAGCAATAGGCTATTGCGTGCTGTTTATAACAAGTTCTTACATAGGCTATTCACAAATATTTTCAGCTTTGTTCAGTTTCATATTAGGCCTACTGGTATTTTGTAACATTAAGTAGGCCTATTTAAAATGTGCTAATATAATTTACTGACTAATTACAGTCATTTTTTGTCAGACATTTTGTCATTCATGCCAATGTCCGGCCACAGTTGGCTAACGTGAACCTTGCTGTTTATGGCCGCAATTTGCACATCTGTGGTGTTCTTGGTTCGTGGGACTCTCACATTGGGAAACGAGATGACTGGTGAAAACAGGCGATGAAAGATTTTTTTCGACCCTGTCCGTCAAACTGGTTGACTATGTTTTTTTTTCTTTAAGGCTATATCGTGATACATATCGCTATCGTGATATAAAATAATCCATATCGTGATATACATTTTTGTCCATATCGCCCAGGCCTAGTCTCAAAGGGACGTTCTTGGGAGACTTAAAAAAGGAACATAGGACTCATGGCAGACATCTAACCTAAACAGTTTAGACTGCACTGGAGCATTCCAGCTTGGAAGCTGAAAGAAATGGTTTGCTTTTGTTTACGAAGTCTGTCTATTTGCTGAGCAAGAACACACATAACGGCCGTCTGGCTCTCTCTCTCTCTCTCTGATCTGTGTGATGTAAGAATAATACGGTATCTGCTTCATGTGAAGTGAAGTGAAAGTCCATTGGGAAACTCCAACTTCGATTTTCATTGTGATATAGCACTCCACAGCACACAAGTCAACACTGCACACTGCACACAACAAAATTGCATTTATGCCTCACCCGTGCAAAGGGGCAGCCCTCAGTGGCGCCCCTAGGGAGCAGTGCGGTGGGACGGTACTATGCTCAGGGTACCTCAGTCATGGAGGAGGATGGGGGTAGAGCACTGGCTGATTACTCCCCCCACCAACCTGGCGGGTCGGGAGTTGAACCGGCAACCTTTGGGCTACAAGTCTGACGCCCTAACTGCTCACCCATGACTGCCCTAGTACAGTGTGACTGCACACACAAGCATCTTCTGAACTCCACTCTGGCCCTAACCGCATTAAGGGCCGTACACACACGTCGCTGCTATTTACTCGCTACTTGCTCACTCGCCTACTCGCCACTCGCTCTGGGTGATTTTGTTTACTGGTTGTCATGGTTCCCGCTGTCCGCGCCAATAACGTCCGTACGAAATGTAGGCCTACGCTGTTTAACGTTGATCGTGTGCTGTGCACAACCATGCATATGAGCCTTTGATGGTGTACACTGTATTGGATGTATTTTCCTCAACACTTTTAACCAAAGTGTGATGGCGTGCAGAAGTTGGGTGGTCAGAACACCACAGGGGCAACGTCACCTGTCAATAATCTGTATTCTGCATTCCAATTGGTTACTCGCTTAACTCGCGTCGCTCGAAGATAAAATAAGTTTATCTCGGAACCCGCCCACATCGCATCGCTTGTACTCTCCTCGCCTACTCGCCAGCGAGACTCGCTGGAACACGTAGACATTCTATTGACTTCATCCGCTGAGCGAGTAACTAGCAGCGACGTGTGTGTACAGCCCTTTAGCCTGTGCAATTCAGTTGAGCTGCTGAATTGCGGCTCTGCATCCAGTAGGCCCTCCAGTAGGATCTCTGTAGGTACCTCTAGTTTCTAGTTACAGTGGTTCCCAAACTTTTTCCCCTGCGCACCCCCTTGTACATTTCAGTGTGGTTCGCGCA
>NC_085876.1:47439956-47442456 GCF_034702125.1 Engraulis encrasicolus
GACAACTGATGAAACAGCCACTCAATGATCTCAGCGATGCGACCATAGCCAATCGGCAAATTGTAGGTGTGATGATGGACAGACAGTTGCGTCTTCAGGTGGGCCAAACAGCCAACTAATGACCACAGTGATGTGACCACAACCAATTGCCTGTAGAGAAGTGTGATGTTGAGGAGTGCTCCTTTTAAACAAGTCAAGGAGCCAGTCAATTAGCTAATGTCACTGGGACTTATCTGGACCACAAGCGTTCAACAGTGTCACCACTCTAACGTCACCCCTCATTCATTATCACTCAAAACAAGTCGTCACCTCTCATGTCAAGTCCCATAGGGAAAAGAAAGCAATGCTTTTAAAATGGCATAGGACTTACAACTCTCTCACACAAACACACACATATAACACACACACACACACACACACACACACACACACACACACACACATACAACACACACACACACACACACACACACACACAGACACACATATATATATTTAAAAGCATGCATGCACACACATAATCGCACACACACACACACACACACACACACTCAGAAACACAATTCATGTTTCTGTCACCTGGCAGGGTGGCCGTCCCGTCCCGCTGCCTTACAGCCCGGCAGATTTAATTGGATCTGTCACGTTATACTGCCATCGACTTACGCGGGAGACTTGATAAGTGTTGTTTACACTAGATCATCACCATGCTATTTATTGCTTCCTTCCCCTTTCTCTCACCCTCTTTCTCTCTCTCTCTCTCTCTCTCTCTCTCTCTCTCTCTCTCTCTCTCTCTCCTTCTCTGTCTCTCTCTTTCTTTCTCTTTTCTCTGTCTCTCTCTCTCTCTCTGTCCCTCTCTCTCTCTCACTCTCTCTCTCACACACACACGATTGTTTTCATGCAAACTGGTGCATCTGACAGGAATAGGATTGACATCCTCTCAACAGCTCTTACCCCTCCTTTACATCTATGTGTCCTTCTTTCCCTCTTGGTGTGCCTGTCATTCCCAGCTCTCTCTCTCTCTCTCTCTCTCTCTCTCTCTCTCTCTCTCTCTCTCTCTCTCTCTCTCTCTCTCTCTCTCTCTCGCTCTCTCTCTCCCTCCCTCTCTCTCTCTCTCTGTTTTTAATGGGGTAGGGTAGGATAGGGTGGGGTGGGAGGTGGGGTTGGTTTGGTGGACGTGTGGGCCATGGTTGGTTCAATAAAGGGATTTTAAAAGTCAAAGTCTCTCTCTCTCTCTCTCTCTCTCTCTCTCTCTCTCTCTCTCTCTCTCTCTCTCTCTCTCTCTCTCTCTCTCTGTGTACCTGTCTTTGCCCCCGTTATCCATGTTCTGCTCTCCTCTCCCTGACCCCGAACAGCACTAAGCTTACTACCCAATTCCTCTTCTTCCCTTATGCAGCTTGTTGACGAGGTGAGCCATTTCTCTCTCTCTCTTCCTCTCTCCCCCTCCCCTCTCTCTCCCTCCCCCCCCCCCTCTCTCTCTCTCTCTCTCTCTCTCTCTCTCCCCTGTATTCCTTCTGTATGTCTTTACCCTGTCTGCCTCAGTGGTTGTCTAAGTAAACACTCTCAGCAACCTTCTATCCTCTTCTTGATATGCTAAAACAAAAACACACAAACACACAAACACACACACACACACACACACACACACACACACACACACACACACACACACACACACACACACACACACACACACACACGACTGTGAGGACAATTCTGGCCAGCACGTGCAGCAAATGTGCATCGCTCATACGCACACAGCTTACTGTCTCATATTCCACCTGTAAAAAGCATGCGCGCACACACACACACACACACACGCACACACATACACTGTTCAGCAGCATCAGAGGAAAAACGCTGCCTTGCACGTGCAACAAATCATGCGTGTCAGGGCTCAGGTCTGTCTTACGCATGCAAAATCAGGTACACCGACCATGTCAACACACACACACACTCGCAGACATACTACACGCAACTCTCTGCCTCTCAGACACAGAGGTAAGACAGAAAGGCACTGACCAACTACCCAACTGGCACACCTCAACACACACAGACACGCTCACAAAAACAGACACTTAGCAACAGACACACACACCAAGGTGAAGGAGGAAGGAGAATAGTCATGTAAACATACAAACACACACACACACACACACACACACACACACACACACACACACACACACACACACCACTCAGGAGGAGGGTAGGTGTGTGCTTCACATAGACACAGCCTGTGAAACACAGAAGACACGCAGAAACACACAGAGCATGAGAACGGAGTCGGAGAGTATGCCATTTACACAGTCACAGACACAGGCACAGAGGCAGAGACAAGGTGACAGGGTAAGGAAGGAGAATAGTCATGTAAACACAGGCATGCATCTCTGTCTCACACACACACACACACACACAAACACACACACACACACACACACACACGCAAACATTCACACAGACGCACAGCCAGAGAGAGAGGAGTGCATCTGTCTTACACACA